>NC_045801.1:52466557-52770724 GCF_009873245.2 Balaenoptera musculus | reverse complement strand
TGCATTGCACAAAGTATATTCTTATTTATTTATGGAATGTGTGTCACCAATATTATTTTGGCTTTTTGCATTTTCTTTTTTGTTTTTTATACATTTCACAGTTGACTATGAACTACTTCTTTAGAAATGCTACTTAGTTATAGAATATCTTGAGTTAGTGAAACAAGGGGACAAATTCTGACCTACACTCCAGGGTCTAAAAGAAGCCAGGATGTTGATGCACATTTCCAAGCTCTTTAAGATTTGCTCCTTCCTTTACTTAGAAGATCTTGTTTCCTTGCTGAAATCCAAAGTATCCTTCCAGTCTTAGTTCAAGTCCCCATTTTTTCATGAATACTTTGGAAATACCATATGGAAATTAATTTTGCTTCTGTTTTTACTCACATAGGTAACATAATTTTAATTACTGCCAAACTGATGTTCCATAGATGAAATAGATGTGACCCCTAAGAAACAAATATTCTGTAGACAAAATAGACAGGATCTTTCATTTTCAAGATCTTACAGTCTGGTAGGGAAGACCAAAAAGTAACTTCAACATCAAGCAATAGACACATTTAACTTATTCCTCCATGATTTTACATATTTTATGTTCTTATGTATTATAATAAGTTGTTTACCTATTTTTTTTGGCTCCACTAATTGTAAACTCCATGAGAACAAGGAGGCAGGCTTGGGGCAAAAAAAATCAATCAAACAAACAAGCATAAACCACAGCTTTGGAATCAAGCAGCCCACTCTAAACTTGATTCTGTTGCGTCTTTGCTAGGCTACCTTAAACACATTACTTAACTTCTCTAACATTCACTCTTCTAATCCATAGAACAAATTTAATATTATATACTTTGTATGTTTATCTTAAGGGTTAAATGATATGGTATATGTGCAGCTGCTAGTGAAATGTTAGATGCATGGATGAATACAGTAGATGTTTAATGAATAGTTATTGAATAAAATAATACATTCATTCCCCATTTCATTTTCACTTTCAAAAAATGTACATAAATAATTGTAAAAATGTACATAGGCATAGGTACTATGAATGCATACACATGCACATATATGTAATTGCTTTTTCTAGAAAATTCCATCCATAGGGGTGGTAACTGCCGAATTATATTTACATATATAAATTGAGAATTACTTCAATTGCTTCACTTTTTTAGCAAAATTCTTTAAAGTCTGACTTTTGTTTTTTTAATTAATTGATATTGGAGTATAGTTGCTTTACAATGTTGTGTTAGTTTCTACTGTACAGCAAAATGAATCATATATACATATATCCCCTCTTTTTTGGATTTCCTTTCTATTTAGGTCACCATAGTGCATTAAGTAGAGTTCCCTGTGCTATACAATATGTTCTCATTAGTTGTCTATTTTATACATAGTATCAATAGTGTGTATATGTCAATCCCAATCTCCCAGTTCCTCCCACCCCCCCTCCAAAGTCTGACTTCTGAAAAATATTTACTAGGCTGGCAAATTAGCTTCTTCTGCATATTAGTTTATAGTCGGAAGACCTAAGCTTGAACCTGAACTCCACCTGTTCTGATTACTACATTACACAAAATCATAAATTATAGGGCTTTGAGAATGTCATGTAAATTGTCAGATTCTCAGGTTTCTTATTGATGAAATAGTGTATATAAAAGTGATTAATAAATTTAAGTTCTATGCAAATTATATTTTTTGATATTTATATAATTTATCAAAGGCTGGGGGGAAATTAAAAGAGTAACATAAATTAACGTGAATTATTGTTAAAGGTCACATGATTACAAACATTTTAAAGTTTTCTTAATACTTCATAGGAAACACAGTGTTGGTGAGGGAGGGTATATAATTATTTAGACCAGGGCTTCCAAGGCTTTGTATTTGTTTGATCATATAATTCTTTGGTGTGGTGTTGGGGGCTAACCTGTACACTGTAGGACAATTTAGCAGACCAGATGCCCACTAGTTGCCAGTAACACCACCCTCTCCAAGTCGTGGCAATCAAAAATGTATCCAGACATTGTAAAATGTCCCCTGCAGGGCAATATTACCCTTTGTTAAGAACCACTGATCTAGACAGTTAGCTTAAGAGTCTTCATTTGTCCCTCGATAGACTTACCCCACAGGTGATTAAAATAAATTGAAATATTTTTCACCACATAAATCAGAGAAGCACACATTTTTTGATATAGGCAAATGGTGTCATTCTGTGTGCCTAATTTCCTTTTTGGATTGTATCTCATGTGACAGCAAAAGGCACAGACATCATTTTGTTGACTGTTATCAAAACACAGTAACATTTATCACCAAATCAATGAATTATTTAGACAGAGCAGGTCTGAAATGATTTAAGGTGGCTTTTTTTTTTTTCTAACTAAAAACTACAGTGATAGTTTAAGAAAAATATTTGATTATCTGTATGATATAACCTGGCTCCTAGTTTCTCTAGAGTCTAAAAACAAGCTAAAGGAATCTATCCTAGGAACTTTGTTAGTTGTTTTTCAATTTATCATTTTGCTGATCTTGAAGAATAATTCTAAATTCAAGTCTGGTAATCATCCATACAAAAATAAACTATTGTACTCAACCGGACAACTAAAGATTTTTATGACAGTATGGTTTATTTTGTCTATAATTTTTTGCAATTTTTCTTTTGTTGAACTTATCTAGAGGAAAGAGTAAAAGACATTTTCTTTTGAAGGTAATATTACTAATGTCTTCTAAAACACCAATATGTGTGTATACTCAACTACGAGGGCAAACTCTTCCTCTATATTAACTTGAAATACCATCTCTCTAACTGGTTACTGCCAAATTTATTTTTGTACCTTTGATTACTCCCATAAACTCCAGGCTTATATACCCAACTGCTTACTTATCACTTGTCTTTGGACTCAAATAGGCATCTCACAATCAAGTCTAAACTGGCCCTCTGATCTTCCCCCTCAACCTGAATTTCTACAAGTCTTCCTTATCCCAGCAAATGGCAAGTCTACCCTTCCAGTTACTCAGACCCCAAATTATGGAGTTCTCTTTGACTCCCCTCTTTCACCTATACTTTACTTCTAACCATCCGCAGATTATTTCCCCTCCACCTTTAGAATATATGCAGAATTCATTTACTTCTCACAACCTGACTGCTAATACCTTGGTCTGATGCAATATCCTGCCATCTCTCCCTTGAACTATAATCCACAGGCTTCTTAGTGATCTCACTGATTCCACCCTTGCCCTTCTGCAGTCTTTTCACAACACGAAGTCAGAATGATGCTCGTCAGGTAAATCAGTGACACCTACATGACTCAGAGTAAAAGCCACAGTGTTACTCTGGCCAAAAAGACTCTGTACAATATTCTCCATGTGTTTTTCCCCTTCTCAAGTCCCCGCCTTACCTCCTGACTGTTCATACTCTTCTCCCACTTGCTCTTTCCACTCCAGCCACGTTGGCCACTTTGCTGTCCCTTACACACCTCAAGTACACACTTGTCTCTGGCCTTTGCGTTTATCGTTCCTCTGCCTCATATTTCCCCCATCCCAACATCCCTAGACATTCCAATGACTTGCTTTCTCCCCTTACTGAAACTTTTCCCCCAATGTCACCTTATTAGTGGAGCTTTCCCTGACCGCCCTGTATAAAATAACAAAACCCATTCCCTAGCCAAGCATTCCCTAACTTCTTTTCTTCATTATTTTTTTTCCCCATCTGGAGGTGTATATTTCACTGTAGTTTGAAACAGTGTAGTTTGTAGTTTAAGATAATATAATTATCAAATGATACATATTGTTACACTACTATTAACTAGACTTAGCTATATCTGTGTTTTTTTCATTATGTTAAATGTATACTTGTAAAGAAAATTGCTGCAAGCCTCTTTCTCTCTCTCCCAGATATAGATATAGATATAGATATAGATATAGATATAGATATAGATATATAGATGATTGTTTATCATCTTCTTCCACACCTAGGCGGGAGTTCCACAATTTCAGGGACTTTTATCCCTCTTGCTAACTAATACATCCCCAGCTCCTGGCAAGGAGCCTGAAAATACTGGGTCTCCATAAATATTGTTGAGTGAATATGTTAGACATTTGAGTTAAAAAATGAGAGCAGTTTAAAAAAAAAAAATGAGAGTAGTTCCTGCTCTTGTCATGGAGAGAGACATTTAAAGAAATGATCATGCAAAGAATCATATGAAAGAAGTATGGCTGGGAAGAGGATGAGATTGTTGAAGAAGATGATCGAAAGTTGAGGATGACTTTACAATGTAGGTAGCATTTGAGCTGAATATTTAAGTATTAAATGGCACTTACTAGGTGAGGAAGATGAGAGTGTAAGACAGGTCAATAAAAACAACAGAAACAAAGGTATGGATGTCTGAAAACACAAGACATATTCAAGAGACACTGAACAGGTGTGACTAGGTAGAGACTAAGATAATTAGAAAAGCAAGAAGAAGATGAGGCAAGAGATGGTAAGTGGGAGCTGGCTAGGAAATAAAGCAATTTTCTCAAATTCTAAAATTCATAACTTTTAAATTGCAGGATTCATAATCTTCAGTAATTAGATTTCATTTTCCCAAGCTTCTAGCTTGTCTATATTAGGGGAAAATTGCATAACAACAAGTTGATTTAAAGTATTCGTTATTATTCTTAGAAAAAGAAATACTCCTGACTCGCACTAATACTCTACATAAATACAAATAATGGTATTATATCCTCTGCCAATGTGTCTTAAAAAATGAAGATTATGGATTTAGAGTACTAGGTGGAATTGGGAAAAGGGTTGTTACCACAGGCATGGGTTACTTTCGTATTCTTTTCTCATAGTGCTTCTGGAGAAAAGGCATATTTCCATGCTAATTTTCTTTTTGCACTTCCTCTTTGCTTATCTATCTCCCCATTAGACAGGCAACTCAAAAGTAGTGCCCAGCACATACACAAAGCTTTTAATAAAATTTGTTGGTCTGTTTGAAGTTGGTGTGCAGTGTAACCATATCTACATACACATACCTACAAATTTTCTGGTATTTGGTAATTCTTACTGTGTTTAATACACTGAACTAAGTTCTGTTAAGAATGCAAGTTCTATTAAGGAAGGAAGGAAGGAGAGGGAGGGAAAGAGGGAGGGAGGGAGAGAAAGTGGAAAGAAGTAATTGGATGCCCTCTCTTCATTCAAAAAATTTGGTTGTAGAGAGCCTATGATGGGATAAATCCATTAATAGGTCTTGCTTTAGACAACCATCCAATATTCCTTCTTTTTAAAAAGTTGTATCATCAGAAATCTGAATAATTTACCCAGGAATCTGAATAATTTTTCGTGAATCTGGTATATGATGAGAAGACAAAAAGTTTTCATTAGGTACCAATTTGATATAGGATCTCTTCTTAAACCTGTTAATATCATTTTTTTAATTAAGGAGGACAGACTTCACAGCCTAGGACTTCATGGTAAGCATCAGGAGCCTCATCAATCAACAAGAGGAGAAGGAGCTTATTAAAACACAGAAAAGCGTGACTCCTAAAATTCTTCAATGCCTAATTAGGTCTTCACTCTCAAGAAGTTTGCAAGTTAATATGAAAAGTAGATATATAAAGGAAAAATCAACTAGCAATATGTGTCTAGCAGTAAATGTGAGATGCTGTTAAATAGATTACAGATAAGAGATACACCCTCCAGTGGGTTAAACGAAGAAGGATTAATAGGTGAGGCAAGACTAAAACTAAGCTCCAAAAGGCAGGTAGACATATTTGGGGAGAGAAAGAGTCTTTGCTGGAATAGGCATGTAAATAATAATAATAATAGCTTCTGCTTCTACCGTGTATTTTGCCTGGTGATATTCTGATCATGGTGCTAAAGTGCTTTATGTTCATTATCTCATTAAATTCTTATAACAAACCTTTAGGGTAAAGGATGGAAGTTAAAGGTAAGGAACCTGAATCTTAGTGATTACAAGTGACTCTCCAATGGACATAGATGAAAACTACAGTCTATCTTGTTCCATATACTATTAGATTAAGCATTAAGCTGTTCTGTTCAAGTGAAGAGTTTGCTTTAATAAGAAATAGAATATACACCTGGAAATATACTTTGGAGCAGACCCTAAATACCAGTTTAAAGAGTTGGTGCATGTGTGCTTTTGGTCTTTTTCCTATAGAAATGGGGACATTCTGGAAGTTTTCAGTAGGGAGGATTTACGACTTTTATATATATTACTCTGAGTTCACTATGTAAGAGGCCGGGTGAACTAAAAGCAGAAGCCCGATTCAGAGTGCAGTGGAAATGGATAGGAAAAGAAAGATGTAAAAAGAAAAGAAAAGAAAATGGACAGGGATGTTTTACACCTAAGACTCTCCTTAACTCTGAACTGACTTTAATTTTCAAAAAAATATCAGGAATCCAAGTTGCAAAGATTTTTAAAATTCTAGGTTTGGAGATCTATAGTTGTAAAATATACATCTATTTTGATAGAGTAAGTAAAAACAGATAGGAGCTTAATCCATGGTGCAGTGGAAAAATTGTTAACAGGAGCCCCCCAAAAGTAGAAAAAGTCAGAAAAGATTGGAAAGAGAAGTATATCAGACACAGAGGTGGCTCATCCCAGCAATATCATCTGGAAACCAGACACAACAGCACAAAACCATATTCCATCTATAGATAATGAATACAACTGAAGGAGGGAGCAACAGGGCTATAACCAACTAGGCCAGGTGAGCGGGCACCCTTCTTCCAAGGAGAGCACTGAATGCAGTAAAGAAACAACTTTCACAATTGCTCAAAAAGCAAGACTATTTCTAAGCCTTGTTTTGCAGGACCATGATGAGTATTTGCTGCTAGCCATTCCAAGATTGGAGCTGGGCAGTTTGCACAGGGCTGGAGATTGATTCAACATTCCCTAGGAGGGACCAGGAAAGAGCAGATAGGATGTCTGGATTACATCCTTAGCTGTATCTAAGCTTGAATCGCATTAACTAAGTAGCCCCAAATTTTATAATGATATCGCTCTGATCTTAAAAGACATTTCTACAGTGTTAGACATGAGTCTTAATATAGTTTCTACTAAATAGGGTATTAGTGATTTGTTTAGTTACGTTTTTTAAGGAGATAATTAGTCAACCTCATTTCTGGGCTGAGGAGTGACTTCATTTACTAAAAAATATATCCTATTTGTTTCCACCCGCAGTCCCATTTCTCCTGCACTGAAATCTAATGTTTTAAGATAAAATATTTTCTATTAAATTTGATAGGTTTAAGTAAAACTACATGACATGCTTCCATCAAAGGAAATGAAAATCATTCTTCAAAGCTGAATCAATTTGCAATTGTGACAGATGATGTTTCAAATTTAGCTGTGATTCAACAATGACACTTTGATGTCTTAGAAATAATTGCCATAGGAGCAATTTTCTATTTTAAACTGTGTTCCACTTTCAGTCTGGTTCTTCATAATAGGAACTCTCTACGGGATCGCTTATTCTTGTAGTTTTTATTTTGCAAACTATTTTGTATCATAAATAAAAGCTGCTTGTTATGAAAAATTTCTGATTTTATAATAGAAAATGTTTTTTCATGTTTATATTGGAAAAAAATCTATTCTTCCTTTGAGCAATTAGTGTATATTGATACATAATTTATCATATAGATTATATCATATGTCTTAGTTGACAACAAGCTCTATTTCAAGCAAACATATATTGCCTTTAGTTTTTAACTACTTATAAAAAATTTCTCAAGACTAAAGAATCAATCAAACTAAACACTCAATTTCTTCAGGAATATCCAAGCCAAGTTTATTATAAACTTGAAAGGAAAAGTGACAGAAAAGAATAATAGACTGAAATCAAGATCTTTACCCCAGATATTGAAGCATAGCTCTCTGCTGAGGCATGGATACCCAAAAACTCACCTAATGAAAGCTCATAGACAGGTTTAGCTCTTCTAGATTTATAGCTTTAAAAATCTTTGATCTCATTATTGAGGGTTCATGACAAAGTTTCCAGTAATTCTCAAAGAAATGGGAAAATAAGAACAGTGCAGTGCAATTTTCATAAACATAAACATACTTCATTGAAAGGATTGTCCTTAAAATAGGAAACTGACCTTTTCTTATCATTGATAGTAGGATGTTTGTTGTGTTTAACATCCTTATTTGCCAAATTAAAAGTAGTCAATCTTGTGTTAGTCCCATTTTTAGATAGTCCCATTAAACACTCAAAATCTGGAAAAGGAACCACAACTGTAGAAAATATCAGTGGAGACTTCAGTCAATTTCCTTTCCTTCCAGTCCCAGGGCTTAAAAAGAGGCACACACAACCCATTGCTGCATTTTTTAATAAAGAAAGTAGCAAAAGTACAGCAAGTTGGAGAGAGTTCTCTAGCATTTAAGACACTTCTTTAGAGGACAAATGTTATGTCTTGGTTTCAATCAATCACTAAGGACCTGGATTAAAAATATCACTAAAATATACATTACAACATAGTCCTCAAAGCAGTATCATAGTTCTCAAAGCATACCTGTCATGATTTAATCATTCCTCAATCTGAATCCATCTTACAGTACAGATTTACTCTACCATTTGCACTGAATTTAGTATCTTTAGTTAGTGTATAAAACATTTCTAGATTCCTCTATCCCATTGCATAACTTTCAGTGAAAAGATTTAGTATCAAATGTTCACATCGCTGAGAATCACTGCTTGTAATTGGCAAAGTCATCCAGTATTGCAACATCACTGGAAGCAATAAGAAACAGATAAGATTGAAAAGTATCCTATGTGATGTGACACAGTCCTGAGAAAACATGGGGTGTCTGTGAGTTGTGCTCTAAGTGGGTCGTGGTGCAATTGACGTTCTGTTGCATTCTATCCCTTTTCCCCTTTCCAGTGAAATCAGATGAATTACAGACAATCAAGAAAGAATTAACCCAGATCAAAACTAAAATTGACTCCTTGCTAGGGCGCCTGGAGAAGATTGAGAAGCAGCAGAAGGCGGAGACAGGTAAGTGAAAAAGATCTGTGGCCACAGACATGTCAGAATTAAACCATTGAAACAGTGTCAATCACGGAGACAGCGCAGGCCCAGGGGGATATTGGCTAAGTTTAATAGAGTTTAGTACAGTTACATGAATACAGTCTTTAAGCTTAGACTTGCAATGATGGAATCTGATTTTTAACTTTTTAGAGAAGGTGAGCCAATTTGCCTAAAATTCATATTTTTAAAAAGAAGAGAAGAAAGGAAAAGTGTTTTGATGCTAATAATAAGTAACAGTTGGATCATAATTAAACGTTTACATCTCAATATCAAGTAACCTTTAAGAAAATTAAATCAATTAATGAAATGTTCTATTGGGCTAAAATTATATTGATATTTCATTAAATTAACTGCAGCAAAATTTAACAGATTTCAAAAACCATGATTATAAAGTCCCACTCTTGCATTGCTGCAACTCTGCAAAACTTCAGAACCCGTTTTCAGCATCTCAGTATCAATGGTATGCCTGGCCACCCAAGGCCACATCACCTGACTTAATTCTTTAACTGAATGTCCTCTCTCCTTTGAATTATCTGCCCTGACCCTCGTTCCATGCTAATAAAATTCTAATACCCTTTTATATGACCCAGCCTTGGCTGCAAACAATGTAGCTCTACCTGTATCTGTTTTATATGTTGAGATTCAACATAAGACTTCATTTGCTAAAAGGGCTTCACTTTTTCAAAAATAAACAATACAGTTTTGAAAACCATTGATCAAATCCAGCCTCTGCATTTTGCAGATGAGAAAACGAAGGTTCAAGGAGGTAAACTGATTTTTCCATAGCCACATAAATAGTTTGTGATAGACCTAGGTCTCAAACCCAGGTCTTGTGAGTTAAAGCACTGCCCATTCCAATGTTATAGGAACATTGGAACAATCTCAGGTTCCACCCAGGGGCTGGTCCCAGGATTTCCCTGAAGTGAGGCTACCTGGGTAACAACTAACTGATGAGAACCACTTGGGATCTAGGGCCACTGAGTTACAACAAAGAGGAACCTGCCTCTTTGTTGACTGGATCACTGGGGAGACGACTAGAGCTTACCTTCTGGTAATGAGGCATGCAGGGTTCAAGACTGAAAAGAAGCCAGCAGTGAGGTAGTGTTACAGCATAATGGGTGAAAGAAATATACTGTGGTTCAAATCCTCACAACTTCTTAGCCTCAGTTTTCTCATTTATAAAATGAGGACAGTAATGGCTACCTGGCAACGTGAGAAATGAGTAAAGTAGAGCATGTAAGTTGTATAGTACAGTAACTAACACAGAGTAAAGGCTCAATAATTGGTGCTATTTGGTCTTGTTAGTAACATAAACATATATAGGCAAACAAATACTTCCTACTACTATCATGCAGCCTATTTCTAAAACAATAAGCCATATACCTAACACATGGTAGATTCTCACTAACTTTTGGTAAGTTAATGTGGATTAGAAGTGGTAGATAAATAACAGATAAAATAGGCTCATTTTTATTAAAAATTTCTGTTATATTTTCTATTGAGAAAAAATATGCTGCCTACACTTCTTAATAGAGAAATTTAGATTTTAGA
The DNA here is from genome assembly GCF_009873245.2 of Balaenoptera musculus. NCBI lineage: Eukaryota > Metazoa > Chordata > Mammalia > Artiodactyla > Balaenopteridae > Balaenoptera > Balaenoptera musculus. Next base: position 52,760,148 of record NC_045801.1, on the reverse strand, counting down.
AAGTTTTTTATATGCTGTCTATGGCACTAATCTAAAGTGTTGCTGGAATTGAAATACCCTGTGATGTTGCTTAAATCAATATTTCCCTTTGAGGAACTTCTGTGAAATTCATTATTATGTAAAACAACCCTTACAGCAAAGGACTTTGATAACCAATTTGCACTTCAGTTTAAAGGATTATGGAGAACTCATTTAAATATAAATCACCTCAACGAGAAAAATGTGATCCTTATTCTATCATATTATAATTTCCAGTTTCCTGCAATGAATAATACCTTCCACATATCTTCTTAGAAGATCATCTATAAACGTGACACTAAAATTCAAAGCTTGCATTTTCTTTTCATGAAAGGCTGTCACCTTATTTTTGTACGTGTTTAAACTTTCTCAGTCATGAGACAGTTATTTTTAAAATGATAGGCTTAGGTCTTTGATATTTATGTCTTTCTTACTTGAACATGTCAGGAAGAAAATGGAATTATTTAATTTGTAATTTCAGTTTCGTAGTAATTGTCTCCTGAACAGTATTCATATTTATGGAGATAAGATGATCATTTTCTATATTTTCTTTATTAAAAGAAAGCAAGGCTGTATGGAGTCAATACTACATTATGGAAAGTTGAGAGAAATACATTAAAATTCTTTTTAAGTGCTCAATATTTCCTTATTAACTTTAAGGAGACACCCATTTTAATTTTTATTTGGTTGCAAGCCAATTATATGGTAGTTAATATTTATTCTTCACTATTGCTCTTTTATACATCTCTCATTCTTAGTTTACTCTTAGTCATTTGATGATGAAAGTTTCCAGCATAGAATAGTGGCAGGAAGGAGATGGAGGGTTACAAACAGGATAAAGCCACACAGCATGGAGATTGTCCTGAGTTCAAGTTTCATAGGATCACTTTTTTTCTTTTTCGTTTGAAGTGAATTCCTAAGCTATCAGGAATAATTGTAACGAGGTATAATGACATCATTTTGGATTCTCTGTACCTTAAATTACTGCTAATAGATGTTTGCATGGTATCCTATCTCTTCCTTTGATGTTGTAAACTTCCTCAGAACAAGGTCATGTTTTTCTCTAACTTTTCTGACTTTTCCAACACTATGTACTATGCACTGGACACGATTTAGCAGGTCATTTAACTTTTCTACGTCTCAAGCCCCTCAAATGTAAACTAGAGGAAGGGACTATGGCCTCAAGCATATATTCCAGCTTTTAAATTATGATTAGTATGAAGGGACTATGGTCTCAAACATATATTCCAGCTTCTAAATTATGATTAGTATGAAGCGACTATGGCCTCAAACATATATTCCAGCTTCTAAATTATGATTAGTATGAATCCACCCTGCATATGTTACTTTTTCCTATTTGGATAATTCAAATAGCATTACTTTGGGATATGGTGACTATAGATTATTGAAAACAACAAATAACACATATCAATTTAGCCTACAATTTTGCCTCATTCTTAGATAATTCTTTTAAAAGAGAATCATAAATTGCCATATATGAAGACCACAATTTATATGTGGTTTACACAGTGATGTAAAATGAACATAAAGGGTGAAAGGAGTGAGAAGAAAAACTAAAGACTGAGTATCATACAATGAGCAATGACATCTTTTAAAAAATCAAATTTCAGGCAAAGACTCTCTGATATGAAAAGGCAATTAGGCATTCTTTAATTCAACTTTATTCTCAGTGATGTGCTTCCTATATGACCAGCCAAACTCACTTGGACAATTCCAATGAGAATAGCCAACCTACCCTATCCATTAGACCTAACCACTAGAGAGGTCACACATCAGTCCCATCAGGATAAATTCATCCTGCCCATATGTTTGGTAAAAGATACAGAATTTTTTTAATAAATTAATGTTCAAGAATTAGAATATTACAGATAAATGTCAAGATATATAACTTCTTTTGAAAAGTTGGAATCTTTCAATACTGCTGCCATATTATACATGGCATGCACTTTTCAGTTTGCTAATACCTTTATCCAGCCAATTTACACATTTATGTTACTTGCTTGGTCCTTGATCATATTTGTGTCTAAGACTCCTATGGTAAGTAAGTTCTCCTTATACGGAGCCAAAATGGACTTTGCTTTCACTTGGTTCAGTTACTCTTTTTATGTCCCCTGAAATGAAGCTTAATATCTAATCCCTTGTGGATGTAACAGCCAATTAAATATATAAAAGAGCTGTAGTATTCTCACCCTTCCAAAGCTTTTGAATAGAGTCAATATAATTGGCCCATAGATGCTCAACTTAGCTTCATTCAAATCTTGGTCAAAGCATCTTTGACGCCTTCTTTTCTCTAGATAAATATCAGTAATTTCTTCAGCTGCTTCTCATGTCATTTAGTTTTGCATCTTGAACCATTGTCATCTCTCTTCTCTAGTCACTGTATAGTTTGTCAACTACAGAGTGTGGTACTCAGAATGGAAGACGTTGCTCCAGATATGATCTGACTGCTGCCACCTATAACGTGGCTACTAGTTCTGTCCTGAATACCTAACTGCTATCTTACACTTTGGATTAGATTGGTGATGTGTCTGGTTACAGATGTTGGACTGAACACGTGAATTGAGCTCTACTCCCTCCTGAATCTGCATTAAAATAATGACAGGTTTAAAAAATGAAAATCCCTAGGCATAAAGAAAATGGGAACAAAATTTTAGAAGCTAAACAGCAGATGGAGAAGTGTACCTGACTTATCGCATTCTAGAAATAAGTCCAGTTTTAACCACAGAACTCCCAAAAGGCTCAGAATCAAAGCCATTATAGTCCTCTGGAAAAGAGGGTATAAATGGCTGAAAGTCTGTTAAAGAAACAGATTCCTGTGTTACCATTCCCAACTGTCACTGGCCCACTAGAAGTCTTGAGAAGTTTCCTCTAAAAAAGCTAAAACAGCATATCTCAGGGCTAATAGAAAACAAACAAATTTGAGAGCAGTTAAAAACAGGGAGAAAAGCAGAAGTTTACACAATTACTACAGAAATTCCAAGCATTCTCCTCCCCTTCAGCTGCCAGACTACTGGCAGGACACTAGGAGAGGTTTCAGTTGGGAATATGAGCAGCTGAAGAGAAAGGATTTAAAGATGTTGGCATGGATGCCACCCAAAGAAATAGTCAGCAAGATCACCCTGCAGAAACGATATCCCCCTTATGCTTACAAAGCTTCCCATCCATATTTTAATACCCCACTCTTAATACAAAGAGACAAGGTTCACCAGATGGCAGAAAACATTTAATGTAAAAAGCAAATACCAAAAAAAGAAGAGAAAAATAATTAAAAATTGGAGGAAACAGATTGTGCAGGAAGAATAAAACTTCAAAAAAAAAAAAAAATCACTGATTAATACCCTCAGAGAGAAAGAGAAGGTATTTCATTCATGAAATAAGAACACAAGACTAAAACTCAGTATTTAAAGGGCAGATAAAAGAGCTTTTAGAAATTAACATACGATAGCACAAATAAACAGGATTGAAAGACAAAATTGGGGAAACTCTCCCAGACAATACAGAAGAAAATTCAGGTGGAAAATCGGAAGGGAAGGATATGAAAGTTACTGGATGACTATCTGAAAAACAGGGTTTCAGAAAGAAAGAGAAGGAGCATCCAAAAACAATTTTTGGGGGGGAAGAAATAACCAAAACTGAAGAACATAGTTAACCAGATTGAAAGGATCCACGGAGTACCTGAAACAGGGCATGAAAACAGATGTGCTTCAAAGCATAAAACTGTGATATTTCATAGCATGGGGGCAAAGAGAAGATCCTACAAGCTTCCAGAGAGAAAGAGAGGAAAAGAGAGAGAACAGTTTTTATATAAGGAAACAAATGAGAATGCCAATGGGCCTTTCAACAGCCACACTAAAAGCTAGAAAGCAATGAAAACATCCTCTTGCAACCTACAATTCTATACCTAATTCCCAAACTATTAAAAAGTGAGGGTAGATTGAAGATATTTTCAGATGTACAAGGCTTAAAAAACTTACCTCCAATTCACCGTTTCTCTGACAATTACTGAAGATATACTTCACCAAAACAAGGAGTTAAACCAAGAAACAGAATAACATGACTTTCCCAAAGCAGGGAATCCAAGGGCAAAGGGAATCCTCAGGATAATGATAATGAAGATTCTAGCATATGAGCTGTGAAAGAGACCTGGAAAGTAATGAGTACAGATCAGACCTGTTCAAAGGTTCTGGGAGAGACTTTTTCAAGAAGATGAAATGTATTCAGTGGCTAATAGTTGGGGAAGTGAATTGGTTGAGATGAGATTTACACATCTGGTTGAGGGACAGGTAAGTTTGTTTAAGCATATAGAAAGGAGTACATGTACTTAGTACAAGTACCAAGTTTAAAACAAACAACCTAAGACAATTTTTAATTCCAAAGAAAGTCAAATATTGTTTGGAAAAGAACAAATTATTCATTATATACAAACAACTTAGCTGCCCAATGCATTTACATTTTTTAATTTATGTAAAAACTGAAAACTGATCTAATACAATTTACAATATAACTCTTGAGGGAGATGGGAAGTAAGTGGGGATGGGAAGTAAGCTGAATCCTCAGCTTTCCAAGGGTGATGTTAATAGATAGCATATAAAACTAATCAAGAAGTAGCAATATAAACATGCTATTTAGAAATATGAGGACACATATTTAAAAGAATCAGCTAAGTGAGTATAAAGCTCTTAAAGAGCTGGAAATGGTAAGCAAATGGGAAGAGAAGACTACTGTTTTCATTAACAAGTCTTGTAGAAATATTTAACTACAAAAATTAAATGTTTTAAAGAAGCTCAATTTACGGGGGAAAAAAAGAGATTGAGTTGCCTCTAGCAAATGGATCAAAACTTTTCCAGCTGCTTCCTAGAGAGCTCCAGTGGCCATCCCTCAGGTAAGTGTCACTGGACACTTGTTAAAAATGGCAAGGAAGACTTCATTCAAGACTATTGTAATAGGGGTCAAAACTATTGCAATAGGGGATGGAAATTGAACTCAGCTCTACCAAAACAAAAGGTAGGAGGGTTTTTAAATGCAAGAGTGAGCTGACTGAAAAGTATTAGAGGATGTTAGTAGGGAGGTTGATCAATATGATGAGGCCATCCATGTTTGCTGATTGACTCCATGGAAGTTAGGCTCCTACTGGCCCACAGAGACTGGGAGCCAGGAGTCCTATCTTTCTCTGATGATTACATTTCAAAGGGAGAGCCTCCAGGTCTTGAAAAGACATGCCTGGGTTATAAAAGATGTACAACTCAAAGGGGCATAGAAAGAATTTACAAGTGCAAGATTTCTAAAGTAAATGATGTAAGAAAAAGGAGGTCAGGGCCCATAATCAGAATGGAGTCTGTCAAAAGTGCAATCAAGCTGAGGGGAATGTTAAAGCTTTCTTAATAACAACTCAATCATAGTCTTTAAAAATTAAACTCTTTCTCCTCTAAATATACTCTTCTCTCTGCACCCTGCCTCTGTCACATCACCATTACATAAATCCTGTCAATCACATTGCCAACCTCGATATCATCTTCTATTACTATTATAGCCAGTATTGCAAAATCTGGCTTTTGGCATCTTTTTACTCCATCCCTTCTATTTTCTCAATGGTACTGCTGATACCCAAGCCCGCTCACTTGCTCTCTTGCAGTCACCTTTTTTTTTTTTTTAAGAACTTTTAGCTGTTATCTACACTTCTAGTTCCTCCCTAATTCATCTTCCTTGGTGCAAATAGATTTACACTACTAAAATATCCAAGGCCCCAGACTTGGGAATCAAACAGAACTAGGTTCACATCCTACTAGAGACCTAGTCCCAGAACTTACTACCTGCATAAAATTTGGAAAGGTCATTATAAAATTTATAAAATGGGTAAAATAATATCTATTCCTTAAAATTATTGTAAGATTTAAATAAACACAATATCTCAGTAATTTTTTTAAGTGATTTATATTGAATCTATGGTCACCTCAACTATCGAGAATACTTCTTGTGAACAACTTTGAGGTCATTTTCACCAGGAATGTACTTATGTAACTGGTATTTTAATCTAAAAGCATTCCTCCTGCATACCTTTCCTAATGCTCATTTATGTCATTGTTAGTGACACCAGCCATAATAAGTGCATCTTTCTAAATGGCATTTACTGGAATCATTGAGTTAAATTCATATTATACACAGGTATTGTAGAATTTTTTTAAAAATACAGTTTGTACTGCAATGTGAAAACAATAGTTTGAGGCTACTAGCTGGCTCTGATGAATAATGTGACTGTTTTTATATCAACATTCTTTCCAACCATCTGCTAAGTACAATACAGCTAGCAATTAGCTAGCAATTAAGCCAGCATGTCAAAAAACTTAATTGCCAACTCAACCAATTTTCAAAGTTATATTAATGATAATAGCTCTACAGCAAACTGAATTTAATAAAAATGCTTTGAACATAAATCCCAACAATTCTAACTTGCCTTCTAAATCATATATACATGTTGAAATAGAAATGAGAAGTACAGGGAAAAAAAATTTGAATATGAGGATTAAAATTTTATATCAAATTCTTTCCTTTCAGGGCTTTTTAAAGCCTGAGGCATTTTCCCTTAAACAGAAGTATTCACCTGTCACTTGCACTTCGTTTCCTTTGATAGTCATTGTTTAGTTTGAACATGTGCTTCTAACTAAGAAGATTTCTTCATTCTTGAATTTAAAATTGTCTGGTTCTTCCCTCCTACATGTTGATGGGAATGTAAGTTGGTGCAGCCACTGTGTAAAACAGTATGGAAGTTCTTCAGAAAACTAAAAATAGAATTAGCATATTATCCAGCAATCCCACTCCTTTGCATACATCAGACAAAACTATAATTCAAAAATATATATGCACCCCTATGTTCATAGCAGCACTATTTGCAATAGCCAAGACATGGAAACAACATAAATGTCCATCAACAGATGAATGGATAAAGAAGATGTGGTACATATATACAATGGAATACTACTCAGCCATTAAAAGGAATGAAATAATGCCATTTGCAGCAACATGGGTGCAACTAGAGATTCTCATACTAAGTGAAGTAAGTCAAAGAGAAAGATAAATACCATATGATATCATTTATACATGGAATCTAAAATATGACACAAATGAACCTGTCTAGGAAATGGAAACAGAATCATGGACATAGAGAACAGCCTGGTGGTTGCCAAGGGAGCGGGGTTTGGGGGAGGGATGGAGTGGGAGGCTGGAGTTACCAGATGTAGGTTTTTATATATAGGATGGATAAACCACAAGGTCCTACTGTATAACACAGAGAACTATGCTCAATAACCTATGATAAACCATAACGGAAAAGAATAGTTACAAATAGAATGTATATATAATTGAATATTTTTGCTGCACAGAAGTAATTAGCACAACATTGTAAACCAACTATACTTCAGTAAAAATAATTTTTAATTTAAAAAAATTAAAACCTCAAAAAAAAAAAAAATTATCTGGCTCCTGAAGAGATTCAAAACACTCCCTTGGTATGTGAAATTAGGCTTTTTTTTCTAGAGATATATTAGAAAGCAGCCCAGGCTATGGAGTTAGATAACCTTAGGTGGTAATTTCAACTCTTGTATATAGTAACTGTGGGCACCTTACTGAATATATGTATGCCTCAATTTTTCCTTCTGGAAAAATGATAAATAAGCCTGCCCTTCAGGATATTTCAAGGCCTAAAGGTAATGAATGTCCCATAGTCAGCACTTTGTAAACACTTACTAATTTGCAGCCAAAATAAACTTTTTTCTGTTGAAATTCATAATTTATATAATATTAGAGATATCTTTTAGGCACAAACTGCTAACTTTTTGGTTCCTGATATATTCTTTTAAAAATCTAAAACTAACTCACTTTTCTCACAAAGAAATGTTGTGGTTGTCCTTCACTCTGACTTAAAAAGTCAACAAAGACTCAAAAAAATGCCAGTGTTCAAAGGCAGCCCTCCTCCCGCAAGCACTTGAAGACTTCATAGTTTACTTTTCTCCTGGAGACTTGTCAGTTATAAACATGAGCAATTTTCCTCTCAGAAATTCTCATACCCCACGATTGATTTTGCCTTAGTGGTGTGGGGCTCTTGTGTAGAATGTTTCAAGGAGGTTTCTTTTAGGTTCTTTGAATTTGTATTTTTGCTACCATGGTGCCAAATTCAAAAATCACTGTGACTCTATATAAAGATTTGATACCCAGACATTTATTTTCACTTTTTAGTTCCACAAAAATTCATGAATATATTCAACAAATATTTAATTTACATGTAATCCTCTGAGCCACCAGGGATACAAAAACGTATAAAAAGGTTTCTGCCCCAAAAAAGCTTCAGTAGTAGAGACATAAATGCATGCACGCGTGTGTGCGCACACATGCACACACACACTCACAATAAAAAGTAAAAGTGAGAAGTAGAAAAAGAATTATGCAGATAAGGAGACTGTTATGAAGTTAAGAATAAACTAAAAAACTAACAACTACTAATAAACTACTCATTTCTAATAGAAGTAGAATTAGATAATTATTCATAAAAATAGAACAAGTTGCTTTGTTTCTTTCTATTTCAACAAGATAATAACTGGATCAAAACTGCTTGGTAAACTGTGAACCAACAGTTTTATAAACAAGATATGCTTTCATGTGTGATTTTTTTCATGAACCCTATAACTGCTTATTGATTATAACATTTCCCATTGAGATAATGACAAAAATCTATGGTGGCCACATTACTAAAGCACAGACTGATTGTATTTCTGTTAAACTCCTATGAATCAATTGCCATTATAATTAAGCTTTTTTTCTCAACCCAGATAATGTCTTCCATGCATCTAGCTTTCAAATTAATGAATGGATGAATGAGGATGTTATAGGATGTTTTTGCAATGAACTATATTAATACACAACTGCCTTTGAAATAGGTCATCAGAGGAATTACAGGTATGTTGTATATTAATACACAAAACAGAGTAACTTAAAACACTATGTCTGTCTAAACAGAAATTAAGGGACCAGGTCAAAGCCAAAATTGTCTTTGTAATATATGATTCTTAATGATCAGTAGTGATGAATTATTTTGATATGGACAACTTATCTGTAGCAATCAAGTAATCAATATAGATTCAACTCAAGAACTATTTTGAACCTCTTAAGAGAACATGTTTGTGTGCCCTTTATAGTTTAAAAAACGCATTCACCTCTTTTTCCTCATTTGAGCATACTGTAGCCTTCTGAAAGATGTCATCTTTATGCTCATTTTTTAGAAAAGAAAATTACGGTTAATAGAACTAGTAATTAACAAAAGTGTGGATCTCAAATCCTATATTCTCTCTAATACCTTATCTCTTCTCTGTATAAGGCATTCAATGAGGGGTACAGAGAACATCAAAATATTTCTTGATAACTGACTAGTATTGCACTTTTCACTTTATCAAAGATTGATATCTTCATTATCCCCTTAGAGTGTGATAATGACCTTTTGAGGCAATAGCTCAAGTTTCAAGAAAGCTTAAACACTAATGAGAAAAGGAGAAGACAACAACAGAACTATCTGATCCACGTTTTGGTTGATCAAAGGAGGAGGGGTTGTATTCAACTAAGAAGATCAGGAAAGTCAACTTTGATTCCAAAGATAACTGAAGCAAATTGTTACACAAAGCCAAATGAGGACTACACAACTCCGAGATCTGGTCCTACATACATTCTCTGAAAATCCATTACACTTTTAGGACCAGAGATTTTCTAGAGAAAAAAAAAAAAAGAAACAATATAACTTTCAACATCAAAAAGTGACGGTTCTTAGAGAACATATATTTCTGAAGTCATTAGAGAAGAAATAGATATGCCAGACCAAATGAATTTCCAATACAATGTGAATTTTAACCAGAAGCCCATTTGTGTGTTATAACAAAAGAATAAACACAATGACTTAAAATTGAGAAAGTTTGACTTTAGGAGAAGTTGTAATATTAGGGACTTTTTTAATAGAATAATAATTATCCAATCCCAGACCTTCATTCCTTTTTCTTTCTTAAAATACCAACACCAGGACTTGGGAGCATTTGAATCACCAACGTAGTGACCCAGAGTGGCTAGAAGTGAGGGGGTCCGGTGATAAGTACAAAAACCTCTTTTAGGAGAAAGAGTGGAAGATCAAACTAGAGTAGCCAAATCCATGTGTCTTCCAGGATCAGTGATACAGAGGCAACAGGGTGGAGCATAAGCCATGATTAATATCAAAGGATTCCAAACTTTTCAGTGCTCTCACTAGTCTGCCCATCACAGCTTTTTTTTAAATTAAAATATAGTTGATTTACAATATTGTGTTAGTTTCAGGTGTACAGCAAAGAACAGAAAAAAAGTGGTCTCGAACTGAACCCTGAACCCGCAATATCTCCTTGGAGTTATGCCTGTATTTATATAAGTAACTATTATTACAATTTTAAACAATTTATAGGAGAGAATATCTGTTTACTTATACATAATGTTTATCCATTTATTGATTTACATATTAGTTATGTTTGAAAAGATTTGTGCTGAGTCAAAATGTATATAACAATGCTTATTTTCCTTTTAACTCACATTACGAAAAAGACCAAGAATGAATACCCCAAAATATTTTGGCTCTATAAACTATCCTTATTGCTGTAAAATATAAATAAATAAACTCGAAGTGCAACATCTTTTAAAACTCGAATAATGGGATAATCATCTGATAAAATAATAATAATCAAAATGAGTGTGAAAAGCACATAGCTTTTGACATAGTCATGTACACATGGGAATAAGAGAAGGAGGTACATAAGATAATCTCATTTATTCAATACCCAGTGCTTCTTGGTATTTTCACAAGAGAAGAAAACCAACCACTAGGGGAAATAATTATTATGTTGTCAGCATAATTCCCATTTGGGCAAATTTCTGTGAACGAAATGCACACACCCTGGCATTAGAGGGAATTCTGTTAATGTAGAATGTAGCTTCATTTGTTGAGCACTTACTATTTGCAAATCACTAAACTAAACACTTTGATTTACTACTCTAGGCCCTGAAAGTTAAAATCTATCTATCCTAATTGTGTGGATGAGAAAACTGAGGCACAAGGAGGGTTTATCATTTCAGCATCGCAAAGCTTGTAAATGATGAAGCTCGACATTGAACGCAGGCTCTCTTACACCAGAATTTTATTTTTAACCTTTGTGGTTAACCACATCTACCAACAGAATTTAGAGTAAAATATCAAAGGATTGTTCACATGGACATGTTGTTGACAGCCAACATATCTGCTTTTGTACTTTTTTCCTCAGTGAGTTTTTGTCTTCTTCACTTAGGTTTGAACTTGTCAGTGAGAGATTTCTTCATCTTCCTTCCTTGAGTGAACAAATTCTATGTTTTAGCTGATTTTCTTTTCTTTTTTTTTTTTTTTTTTTTTTGCTGTATTTTCTCCTTAGAGAGAACATCCTTATCAGAAAGGACTATATATAACCAGAAAGATCAATCTGTTTATGTAAATCTTTGTTCCTTTATATACAAGTACCATCTGCATTCCCCAATTTTTTGCTAATTCTGTTAAAAAATAATATGCTTACATGTAAATACACAGATATATGAACATAATTTACATGACTGAATAAATTCAACCTCAATGTAATATTACTTTATCTTCCTCACACACTTAATAGTACAGAGTTTACCCATTCATAGGCTGTTTTTTCATGGTTTATCCAAATGGCTCATGAGCAACCCAAAGTAGTAGTCATTTGCTTTTTCCCCCCCCACCAGAAGCTCAGAAGAAGCAATTGGAAGAGAGTATAGAGCTGATCCAAGATGAATGTGTGTCAGAGAATGCAGACCACTCTACAGAGGAGCCTGCTGAAGGAGGGCCAGATGCCGATGGAGAAGAGATGACTGATGGGATAGAGGAGGACTTCGATGAAGATGGGGGTCATGAGCTGGTAGGAACTAAACATTTGGTGTCCACACACCTTTGGTAATAGTACCAGCATGTCAGTGACTCATTCATTCTAAAATATAGATTAATTATTGGGGGCTTATTTCTTTCTTACATATGTATATTTAAGGCAACCTCAGACAGTGCTTTGCACATAATAAGTGCTCAATATATTTTTGCTAATTTAAAATATGAGGGAATAAATGAATGAACAGGAATATTATATATGAGATTAGGTATATTTACAGCCTCATATGAAAGATTCTTTTTCTCAAATGCTTCATCATGAAAGGAATCTTGTGTTTGTGCAGCTACACATGAACTGTACATGGGTATAATATCCTGGTAATAAAACAACCATTTATTGGATGATACATGGCTCCCCTCTTATTTAGTAGTGTCACTCACTGATGATAATTATATTAGTTATATGGCCAACAGCCCTTTGTACAATCTGCTAAGATGATCCTTCGGTGTATAACCAGTTTATCATCTTCAGTGCCTGTGCTGCTTGATAACCAGCTTTTATGAGTTGCGGATTTGACTGAGACTTGATTCTTTACATGTTTTGTTTTCCCAATGTTGTAATCATTATACTGCTCATTTCCAGATGTTCTTTCCTGTATAAACACACCAGGGCCTTGGTAAATATATGCTGATGAGAATGCTACTCCTCATATTTTATCAGTCATGAAATTAAATATACTATCTTAAAGGGACTGACTAATAAGAATAAGGCAAATGTGTGTGTAGTGTGTGTGTGTGTTGCCAGCTCTCAAGTATCTATGGACTGATTGCATTAAACTTGACTTATCCTAGGTAATATCAGATTCCAATTTGTTTTAATACCTACTGTTATTTAACTGATTTTGTCGTGGTTGTTGTTTTGGCATGGTAACTACCCTATCCCTAGTTTCATTTATGGAATTCTATATTGATTTTTAACATTCCAGTTCTGTTTAAATTGATGGTACCTTTATTTAAACTTTTCAGATATGAGCCTTTAACAACCACCCTTATTTTTACAAAAGTCTGCCTCAGTTTGAAGGACTTGAGTACCTATTTTTAGAACTGTTTTGCTTTCTAGAGTCTGTTGATCAGGGACTAGAATGAAAGACTAACAAGTTTCTCAACTTCTCCTTAGGCAGGACTTTAATCCAACAGCATAAGTTCCTCAAGCCATTCTAATCAGATTTTTGTTGTCACCATCTCATTGTGACTGCTTTTGTTGAGGTCTCTGAAAGCGTCCATGTTGCCATTACCTATAGTTGCCTCTCCGTTCTTATTTTAATTAACCTATCAGCAGAATTTGGCTGAAACTGGTTAGGAGGATTTCTCAGAATACTAGTTGTTCATTCTCATTCACCCGTGCTAGAAACAGTCCCTCCATATTCCCACTAAATAATGGAATAGCCCAGGGCTTTGTTATGGGCCACCTTCTCTTTCTACACACTTTCACAAGGTAACTTCATCAGACACCAGAGCTTTGAGTATTATTTATAGGTCAAAGATTCCTAAATCTATATTTCTACTTTTCATCTCTTCCTGGAACTCTAGACTCAAGTAGATGCCTCTCTCCTCAAAGATGTTCAATAAAAAATTGAAACTTAACATGCCAGAAACATTCTTGATTTTTTCCAGCCATCTTATTACTTTCCAGCCTTCCTCTTTCTGGTAAACAACATCATTATCCACACAGTTGTTAAAAACCAAAAAGACGACGATTACTTTTGATTCGCTCCACCTTCCCCAATTCATTCTACCTCCAAATCATAGCCCAAAGCTAGTTACATCTCCACTACAGCTAAACTGACTTTTTTGCTTCAGCCCATGCAATCCATTCTCCACACAAGGAGGATAAAAATCTTTTTAAACTGTATACCAGGTAATGCTACTCCCTTGCTTAAAACCCTACAGTGCTTTTATCACACTTAGAATCAAAATCCCTAAGTGCGTGAATTTAAATTAAAATTGGATGGAAGATGCCAGGAGAGAGAGAGAGAACTTGCTGAGGAGAAAGAAAGTCCCCAGTGCTGACAGGAAAGGAATTTAGGACACAGGCGTATGTATAGGCTTGCCTTTGACATGAAGAGGGACTCTTTCATTGCAACAAACTGTAGTAAGTCTGAGGATTTGGTGGCAGGTGTTGAGGGAATTCAAGCACGAACTGTAAGTCAGAGGGTGATAATCTCTGGAGAGTGAGGAGAGATGGGCATTGTCACAGATTTAAAGAGAAAGGAGAAGATTTGAAGAAGCGAGTATGGAAAACATAGAAGATCACTAATTTGGAAAACATATAAAGATTGATGGTTAGTGTCCATAGCCAGTTGAGGCTAGAGACCAAGAATTAAAGAGTAGTAGTTTGCAAGCTTTAAGGTGTATCAGAATAACCTGGAGTATGTTAATTCCCATTCCAGATGGCTAAAACACATATTGCTGTGTCCCATTCCAAGAGTTTCTGATTCAGTATGCTGAGTGTGTCTGGGAATTCACATTTCTAATGGGTTCCCAAGTCATGTTGATGCTGCCAGTCTGGGGTTCTCTTTGAGAACCACTGTTGAGCAGGGAAGGAGGGGAACATAGGAGGGGGCTGAGAAGGAGAAAACAGAGGCACAAAGGGAATAGAAGTCCCTATACCGTTAAGGACCAGAGGAAAGGAAAGGAAATGAATAAGATAAAAGCAATGGTTGTACTCAGAGACTGAGATATTTCAGAGGAGTGACAATTAGGTGATGAGAAAATCCATGGGAGGGGGTGATGGAAGTGGGATCAGAAGAAAAGTCACTGCATATGAAGAATTCAATGAACTGAGAGGCTCAGATGCAAGATGGCTCATCTACATGTGCATGAAATCACTCCAAATATCAGATAGAAGTACAAGAGTAAGACAGCTATGAAAAGTCAGTTGTCATGAAAGAGATAGCAAGGCCCATTTTAGTCCCAGATCTGTCACTATCCAATCCAATCGATTCACCTTAAACATAACCTCTGAGTCTCAACTTTCTTATCTGCAAAATAGTAAGGTTAGGTCAGAAATTTCTAAAATCCATTTTGTTTGATCTTTCCTCTGAGTGAGTCTGTGTTCCAGGAACACCATGTCTGAAAGAGCAAGGGTTGAGCATGCAGCCAGGGGAACAAAGCCAAACCATGGTGTTTGGTTTATGTTCTAAACACACAGAAAGTAACTGATTAGAACTATTGCTGCCTGGAGGTTCTCAGGTTTTCTCCCTCAACTCCTGCATTATAATTGGGGGTTTAGCTAATGAGAGGTAAGGATACTATCTCTAGTATCTCATTTCATTTCTAAAACTTGGAAAACAATGAGTGAGGGTGAGTGTAGCCCTCAGTCCCTGCAGTCTAAATGGAGACTGGGGAGTCCCCCCCAGTGATTGGCCAAGAGAAAATTCCCTGTTCTGGTGTCTACTATTTTCTCTTTTCCAGACCACATGAACCAAATCATACTTGGTTCCTGAAAAGGAAAGTAAAAACACAAATCTTTTCTTTTTGAAGAGTGGGTATGATTACAGATTCAGCAAGGATACAGTATAATTAGGTCTTTAGCACATACAGTAGGAACCAAAAAGAAGAACTGGCATCCACGTGCTCAGTCAGCTGCTCAAAGAAAATCTGAAATGAATGGGAAACAAGACTTGTATCTGAAGCAAAGGAGATCCAGCAAAATGTGATAGTGGGACAGCCATAAGTGGTGGCACCCCTTGTGGAGTATGTGGGAAGCTGCTCCATACATTGCCTAGATCTAAATATCCAGTTAGTGAAATCGATTTCCATTAAGCAATCTATTCAACTGATGTTCAGGTGTCTACTGTGTGTGAATCAGGTGCTACAGAAATTGTACAGATAACTAAAACTATTGCTTTATGTGCAAAATGAAATGTTTAAGTAAATGGTTCTTTTTCTCAAGTAGCTTATTGCCTTAGAGAAGACTGATTTCCTCATGTAAAAAATAATATACTTGTACTTCATAATTTATAAGAAGTGAGCCAGGGCTAAAAATCTGTGATTCTATAATAATCTATGCCTATGTATTTCATTAGTGCCTATAAATTAAGACTTGAATATATTTAAAATTGAACTCTATATTGACACATTATACATACACTATCAAACTGTTACCATACTCATTTCCGAATAAATCCATTAGCAAATATTTATTGATTGACCACTAATCAGATTTTTGCTATGGGAATAAAGAAGGAAATCATATTTTTTCCATCAAGAAGGCTATCAAGAACTCGAATTGGTTCAAGATGGCAGAGTAGAAGGACGTGCTCTCACTCCCTCTTGTGAGAACACCAGAATCACAACTAACTGCTGAAGAATCATTGACAGGAAGACACTGCAACTCAACAAAAAAGATACCCCACATCCAAAGGCAAAGGACAAGCCACAATGAGATGGTAGCAGGGGCGCAATCACAATAAAATCCAATCCCATAACTGCTGGGTGGGTGACTCACAAACTGGAGAACACTTGTACCACAGAAGTCCACCCACTGGAGTGAAGGTTCTGAGCCCCACGTCAGGTTTCTGAACATGGGTGTCTGGCAACAGGAGGAGGAATTCCTAGAGAATCAGACTTTGAAGGTTAATGGGATTTGATTACAGGACTTCAACAGGACTGAGGGAAACAGAGACTCCACTCGTGGAGGGCACACACAAAGTAGTATGTGATTGGGACCCAGGGGAAAGAGCAGTGACCCCATAGGAAACTGAAGCAGACCTACTTGCTAGGTTTGGTGGGTCTCCTGCAGAGCTGGGGGGTGACTCTGTCTCACCGTGAGGACAAGGACACTGGCAGCAGAAGTTCTGGGAAGTACCTTTGGGGTGAGCCTGCCCAGAGCCCACCATTAGCCGCATCAAAGAGCCCGGGTAGGCTCTGGTGTTGGACTGCCTCGGGCCAAACAACCAAGAGGGAGGAAACCCAGCCCCACCCATCAGCAGACAAGAGGATTAAACTTTTACTGAGCTTTGCCAAACAGAGCAACAGCCAGCTGTACCCACCACCAATCCCTCCCATCAGGAAACTTGCACAAGCTCTTAGCTTCATCCACCAGAGGGCAAACAGCAGAAGCAAGATGAACTACAATCCTGCAGCCTGTGAAACAAAAACCACATTCGCAGAAAGATAGACAAGATGAAAAGGCAGAGGGCTATGTACCAGATGAAAGAACAAGATAAAACCTCAGAAAAACAACTAAATGAAGTGAGATAGGGAAACTTCCAGAAAAAGAATTCAGAATAATGGTAATGAAGATGATCCATGACCTCGGAAAAAGAATGGAAGAAAAGATTGAGAAGATGCAAGAAATGTTTAACAAAGATCTAGAAAAATTAAAGAACAAACAAACAGAGATGAACAATACAATAACTGAAATGAAAAATACACTAAAAGGAATCAATAGCAGAATAACTGAGGCAGAAGAATGGATAAGTGACCTGGAAGACAAAATGGTGGAATTCACTGCTGTGGAACAGAATAAAGAAAAAAGAATGAAAAGAAATAAAGACAGCCTAAGAGACCTCTGGAACAACATTAAACACAACAACATTCACATTATAGGGGTCCCAGAAAAAGAAGAGAGAGAGAAAGGACCAGAGAAAATATTTGAAGAGATTACAGTCGAAAACTTCCTTAACATGGGAAAAGAAATAGCCAACCAAGTCCAGGAAGCACAGAGTCTCATACAGGAAAAACCCAAGGAGAAGCACGCTGAGACACATAGTAATCAAACTGGCCAAAAATTAAAGACAAAGAAAAATTATTGAAACCAACATGGGAAAAATGACAAATAAAAAACAAGGGAACTCCCATAAGATTAACAGCTGATTTCTCAGCAGAAACTCTACAAGGCAGAAGGGAGTGGCATGATATACTTAAAGTGATGAAAGGGAGGAACTTATAACCAAGATTACTCTACCCAGCAAGGATCTCATTCAGATTCGATGGAGTAATCAAAAAATTTACAGACAAGCAAAAGCTAAGAGAATTCAGCACCACCAAACCAGCTTTACAACAAATGCTAAAGGGACTTCTCTAAGTGGGAAACACAAGAGGAGAAAAGGACCTACAAAAAGAAACACAGAACAATTAAGAAAATGGTCATAGGAACATACATATCGATAATTACCTTAAAAGTGAATGGATTATATGCCCAAACCAAAAGACACAGGCTTGCTGAATGGATACGAAAACAAGACCCATATATATGCTGTCTGCAATAGACCCGCTTCAGACCTAGGGACACATACAGACTGAAAGTGAGGGGATGGAAAAAGATGGAAATCAATAGAAAGCTGGAGTAGCAATACTCATATCAGATAAAATAGACTATAAAATAAAGAATGTTACATGAGACAAGGAAGGACACTACATAATGATCAACGGATCAATCCAAGAAGAACATAAAACAATTATAAATATATATGCACCCAACATAGGAGCACCTCAATATATAAGGCAACTGCTAACGGCTATAAAAGAGGAAATCGACTGTAACACAATAATAGTGGGGAACTTTAACACCTCACTTACACTGATGGATACATCATCCAAAAAGAAAATTAATAAGAAAACACAAGCTTTAAATGACACAATAGACCAAATAGATTTAATTGATATTTATAGGCCATTCCATCCAAAAACAGCAGATTACACTTTCTTCTCAAGTGTGCATGGATCATTCTCCAAGATAGATCACATCTTGGGTCACAAATCAAGCATCAGTAAATTTAAGAAAATTAAAATCATATCAAGCATCTTTTCTGACCACAACGCTATGAGATAAGAAATCAATTACAGGGAAAAAAACGTAAAAAACACAAACAAATGGAAGTTAAACAATACGTTACTAAATAACCAAGACATCACTGAAGAAATCAAAGAGGAAATAAAAAATACCTAGAGACAAATGACAAAAAAACACAACAATCAAAAACCTATAGGATGCAGCAAAAGCAGTTTTAAGAGGGAAGTTTATAGCTATACAATCCTACCTCAAGAAACAAGAAAAATCTCAAATAAACAATCTAAGCTTACACCTATAGGAACTAGAGAAAGAAGAACAAACAAAACCCAAAGTTAGCAGAAGGAAAGAAATCATAAAGATCAGAGCAGAGTTAAATGAAATAGAAACAAAGAAAACAAGAGCAAAGATCAATAGAACTAAAAGCTGGTTCCTTGAGAAGATAAACAAAACTGATAAACCATTAGCCAGACTTATCAAGAAAAAGAGGGAGAGGACTCAAATCAATAAAATTAGAAATGAGAAAGGAGAAGTTACAACAGACACCACAGAAATACAAAGCATCCTAAGAGACTATTACAAGCAACTCTATGCCAATAAAATGGACAACTTCGAAGAAATGGACAAATTCTTAGAAAGGTATATACTTCCAAGACTGAACCAGGAAGAATTAGAAAATATGAACAGACCACTCACAAGTAATGAAATTGAAACTATGATTAAAAATCTTCCAACAAACAAAAGCCTAGGATGAGATGGCTTCACAGGTGAATTCTATCAAACATTTAGAGAACAGCTAACACCCATCCTTCTCAAATTCTTCCAAAAAATTTCAAAGGAAGGAACACTCACAAACTCATTCTATGAGGTCACCATCACCCTGATACCAAAACCAGACAAAGATCTACAAAAAAAGAAAATTACAGACCAATATCACTGATGAATATAGATGCAAAAATCCTCAACAAAATACTAGCAATCAGAAACCAACAACACATTAAAAGGATCATACATTATGATCAAATGTGATTTATCCCAGGGATGCAAGGATTCTTCAATATATGCAAATCAATCAATGTGATACACCATATTAACAAATTGAAGGATAAAAACCATATGATAACCTCAGTAGATGCAGAAAAACTTTTGACACAATTCAACACCCATTTATGATAAATATTCTCCAGAAAGTGGGCATAGAGGGAACCTACCTCAACATAATAAAGGCCATATATGACAAACCCACAGCAAACATCATTCTCAATGGTGAAAAACTGAAAACATTTCCTCGAAGATCAGGAAACAAGGATGTCCACTCTCACAGCTATTATTCAACATAGTTTTGGAATTCCAGCTGCAGTAATCAGAGAAGGAAAAGAAATAAAAAGAATACAAATTGGAAAAGAAGAAGTAAAACTGTCACTGTTTGCAGATGACATGATACTATACATACAGAATCCTAAAGATGCCACCAGAAAACTACTAGAGCTAATCAATGAATTTGGTAAAGTAGCAGGATACAAAATTAATGCACAGAAATCTCGTGCATTCATATACACTAATGATGAAAAATCTGAAAGAGAAATTAAGGAAACACTGCCATTTACCATTGCAACCAAAAGAATAAAATACCTCAGAATAAACCTACCTAGGGAGACAAAAGAACTCTATGCAGAAAACTATAAGACACTGATGAAAGAAATTAAAGATGATACCAACAGATGGAGAGATATACCATGTCCTTGGATTGGAAAAATCAATATTGTGAAAATGACTGTACTACCCAAAGCAATCTACAGATTCAGTGCAATGCCTTTCAAATTATCAATGGCACTTTTTACAGAACTAGAACAAAAAATCTTAAAGTTTGTATGGAGACAAAAAAGACCCTGAATAGCCAAAGCAATCTTGAGGGAAAAAAAAGTGGAGCTGGAGGAATCAGACTCCCTGACTTCAGACTATACTACAAAGCTACACTAATCAGGACAATATGGTACTGGCAAAAAAACAGAAATATAGATCAGTGGAACAAGATAAAAAGCCCAGAGATAAACCCATGCACCTATGGTCAACTAATCTATGACATAAGAGGCAAGGATATACAATGGAGAAAAGGCAGTCTCTTCAATAAGTGGTACTGGGAAAAATGGACAACTACATGTAAAAGAATGAAATTAGAGCACTCCATAACACCATACACAAAAATAAACTCAAAATGGATTAGAGACTTAAATGTAAGACCAGACACTATAAAACTCTTAGAGGAAAACATAGGACAAACACTCTTTGACATAAATCACAGCAAGAGATTTTTTTACCTCCTAAGGTAATGGAAATAAAAACAAAAATAAACAAATGGGACCTAATGAAACTTAAAAAGCTTTTGCAAAGCAAAGGAAACTACAAACAAGATGAAAGACAACCCTCAGAATGAGAGAAAATATTTGCAAATGATTCAAGAGACAAAGGATTAAGCTCCAAAATATATAAATAGCTCATGCAGCTCAATATTAAAAAAACAAACAACCCAATCCAAAAATGGGCAGCAGACTTAAATAGACATTTCTCCAAAGAAGACATACAGATGGCCAAGAAGCACATGAAAAGCTGCTCAACATCACTAATTATTAGAGAAATGCAAATCAAAAGTACAATGAGGTGTCACCTCACACCAGTTAGAATGGGCATCATCAGAATATCTAAAAACAACAAATGCTGATGAGGGTGTGGAGAAAAGGGAACCCTCTTCCACTGTTGGTGGGAATGTAAACTGATACAGCCACTATGGAGAACAGTATAGAGGTTCCTTAAAAAACTAAAAATAAAATTACCATATGACCCAACAATCCCACTACTGGGCATAAACCCAGAGAAAACCATAATTCAAAAAGACACATGCACCCCAATGTTCATTGCAGCACTATTTACAATAACCAGGTCATGGATGCAACCTAAATGCCCATCGACGGACGAATGGATAAAGAAGAAGTGGTACATATATACACTGGAATATTACACAGCCATAAAAAGGAACGAAATTGGGTCATTTTTAGAGACGTGGATGGATCTAGACATTGTCATACAGAATGAAATAAGTCAGAAAGAGAAAAACAAATATCGTATATTAACGCATATATGTGGAACCTAGAAAAATGTTACAGATGAACCAGTTTGCAGGGCACAAATTGAGACACACATGTAGAGAACAAACTTATGGACACCACGGGGAGAAAGTGGCAGGGGTTGGTGGTGGTGGGATGAATTGGGAGTTTGGGATTGACATGTATACACTAATGTGTATAAAATGGATGATTAATAAGAACCTGCTGTATAAAAATAATTAAATAATTAATTATTTTAAAAAGTAAATAAAAAGGAAAAAGAGCAAAAAAAATAAAATAAAATAAAAAAAGAAGGCTATCAATTACCTGAGGATAAAAGCTACAGACAAAACATACAAAGCCCTGTATTATGATAAGACCAATATAAAAGATGTAGATTACAAGTGGGGAATCACATAAAGTATATTTAATATCCAAAATACATTAGATATTTCTTATTAGGTAGGTGGTGGGTGGGTGGGTCGATGGATCAATAGACAGATAGGCAGATAGGTAAATAGATTTTTTGATAAAACTACTAAAAACTTCACAAGACATTTACATTTCAAGCTCTTTTACTTTTTCCATATCCACCAAAATTGTAATCCGCTTTTATATAAAATAATGTAATCTACAAAGAAGTAGTCTGTGCCAAAATGGAAATTCTATAGAAAAGTGATTGTTTAGTGCTCTGCTAATTCAAAAGGGTGAATGAACTCTCCCCAGGTGTATGGGGAAAGATGAATGAGAAAGGTGACTCTGTACACCTGAGGACATCATGAGCTGTCAGCTACATTCAGGAGCCTTTGAGAGGCTAGTCAGTGGTTTCCAAAGCAAAGTTTTTGGTCCACTCACATCCAAAGACCTAAGGTGCTTGCTAAAAATGCTGATATTGATTATCTGGGGAAGAGTTCAGGAATTTATAGTTTTACCAGGCTGAGGTTTGAAACTATAGAGCTACATCAATTCCCAAAGGAAACTATAGACAGACCAAGCATTTAAATTCATTAGAGAATTTGAGCTGTTTTGAATTCTACTTGTAATTACTTTTGCTGACTACATGCAATCAAATCAGGCAAATCTAGTACGAATCCACAGTGGAATTACCTAGCTGTATTGTGTAATACTTAGGCATGCAAGCTGAGTACTACATTGTAATACATCTTTCAGTGTTTAACAAAACATTCAACTAAGCAGTGAGTCACCTGGGCTTAACAAACTCTTGAATTGCTATGCACATTGGGGAAGGTCTGAACCACAAATCCAATGCTATAGTTGAAGAGAACTCAAAGCAGGCTTTCTGATACACCACTGAAAATCTGGAATGTGTAAAGCATTCTGATCAATATTCTTGGCCTTCATGAACTAGACTGAAAATGTTTCCTTCTTTTTGAAGCTTTTTGTTTCTTTCCTAATGAAATCCTTCACCTGGATGCTCCCCCATATCAACTGTGCTTTGATCTCCTTTTAATATCACCATATGGACTAAACTAGCTAGAGGACAAAAAAGAACTTGGGAGACACATTCCCAATGGTAGTGCCAACTGAATTGGTTAGAGGTATATATCACAAGGGAGCAAGAAAGTGTTTACTTAACCTGTTTGATTTGGGTCTGTATTCAAAACCTTCATCTTGAACTCTGTCAATCCATCATAAGCTATCTTCCCTATCCTACTGACAACAGATATTAAGGACATAAAGAAAGCCTCCATTCATAATTTAAATGGAGTTAGGGATAGGATGAACAATCATGGTGCATGTGTCCTGCAAGTGACCTGACCTGGGTGACATGCTTTTGAGGCAAAAATGGCCAAGGCCATGACAGCTAAGTGGCCAGCTCTTCTCAACAGAAATAGGATATGGCTAAGACTTTGATCTGAGGCCAAGGGTGTGATAGGCTGACATAGCTGCTCTGGCTTCCCACCTTGGAATCCAGCCTCTTTGGGAGCTCTGATCCTTCTATAACAAATGTTTGTCAGAGTGAATTTCAGACTATTTCTTTTGGCATCTCCCTTGATTTCAATCATTTTTATTTTTGCTAAAGAACTCTGCTTAGCTCATTAGGGTGAACTTTATTTTCCTCAGGAGGCTAAATGGCTTAGTTGTTAAAAACATGAACTCTGTCTGCAGCCAGTTAAATTTGAATTTCTGATGGAAACAGTTCAAATCTCCATGACTTTGTGCAAGCTAGTTATCTATGTCTTTCATCAGTAAAAAGGGATTGATAATAATATATGCCTGATCTGGGATTGTTGTGAAAAGTAAATGAGGTAATATCTAAAAAGCACATGCCTAGCACAAAGTAGACATTCAGTTAAAATTGCTAAGTGTTTGTGGTTTGTTCTTTAAATTCATTCGTTTAACTTTGCTAACCCTAATGCTTCCATGCCTATGCAGGTATAAATTAGGTCATAGTTAAATTAAAAATTAAAGTCTAACAGTGTCATATGAACTCTTGCATAGTTGCAGTACCTGGCCACTCCCTGTCTTTCCCAGTTGTTTCTGAGGGGTCCAGGAAGTGTCTCAGCTGTGTGCATGATCATGTCTGATTATGTGCTCCAGCTGCCTGCCCACCACCTGCTCTCCCCTTGAGGATACAGTTTTGCCACAGCCTTTGCTGCTGCCTTTTGTGACAGAACATTGCTCTCCGCCAGTAGGGCTGCCTCTTCTGCACCTAAAGATGCAACATCCACAAGGTTCACCTGGAACAGGTTCCTTTCATGTCTCAATGTGAAGCCACACCAGGTTCCACACTAAAACTGGAAGAATGATTCCCCTCTCTCTAGCTCTAAGTTAGAAGTTTTCACCCAGAGCTTGCAGCCTGAACCCACAAAATCCTTGAAGCCCAACAGCTCAAGAAAAGCAGGCTCTTGAGCTGTTGCCTGATATTTGCAGTCCCTCCCTGCTTCCACCCTTGTCCCTCTCACATTGCTCTCCAAGCGGCAGCCAATTTGGTCCTGTTAAAACTTAAGCCAGGTCATTCCGTTTTAAATTCACCAATAGCTGCCCACCTCACTCAAAGTAGAAACATATGTCCTTACAGTGATCTCCAAAGGCCTGTGTTATCTGGTCCCTGTCCCCTCTCTGATGTGGCTCTGAGTTCTCTCCCACTCAGCCCACGACAGCTACACTGGCCTTCAGACACACACCATTCAGCTCCTGCCTCAGAATCTTGTCATTTGATGCAGCCCGGAATGTGGAGATCAGGAAAGTGGAGTCCAAATCATAAAGGGTCTTCATGCTGTACTAGATGTTTGAAATTTATCCCATAAATTTCAAGTAAGTAAATCAGGAATTGCCTGTACATAACAGAGGATTAGGATACAGTGTAACCTAGTGGTCTGATGCAAATTTTTCTGGAGTGAGATAGAAGTAGAGTTTCCAGATCTGGCAAATAAAAACACAAGACACCAGTTAAATTTGATTTTCAGATAAAAAATGAATAAATTTCTAATATAATCATCTCCCCAATATTCCATGGGACATACTAGTAACAAAAAATATATATATTTATCATTTATCTGAAATTCAAATTAGCTGAACATCCTGTCATTTACCTGGCAACACTCCATAGAAATAGTTTTGACTACTGGCCTTCAACACATTATTTAACTTCTTTCAGCCTCTGTATTGTTATCCATGAAACTGGAATAATAACACCCCCTCACAGGGCTCTAGTAAGAATTAAATGAGATAATTCATGAACTGCCCTTAACAAAGACTCTAACACAATTTAAGAAGCAAATTGCAACTATTGTTATCATTATTGATATTATCATTACCATCTCATTTTGCAAGTGAAGCTTTCAATAAAACATTTCAAAATTTCTAGCAGCATAATCTTTCATATGGAACTTTGTCTTTAAAGTCTCTAGAGAGCCACATTTGTTTAAAAGCACTTCTTACTTGACAAGAAAGCCTTCAGGAAACAAATGTAATATTCTGAGAAGAATCATACTTTACTTTCATCTTGTTAAATTTTTCTTTGATTTTATACTTGCTGGCTTATTCAATTCAAAAGGATTCCTTTTCAAGTCCTTTTATGACTTTTTAAAAAAAGATAATGCTAACAGTAGCCTGCGGTGATATATGGCTTTTATTTTAGTTTTTGCTATAGATTTCCTCTGCAGCACAAGTGATCTGGCTCCCAGTGTTCTGTTTTGGTTTTTTTTAACATCTTTATTAGAGTATAACTGCTTTACAATGGTGTGTTAGTTTCTGCATTATAGCAAACTGAATCAGCTATACCTATACATATATCCCCATATCTCCTCCCACTTGCATCTCCCTCCCACCCTCCCTAACCCACCTCTCTAGGTGGTCACAAAGCACCGAGCTGATCTCCCTGTGCTATGCGGCTGCTTCCCACTAGCTTTCTATTTTACACTTGGTAGTGTATATTAGTCCCTGCCACTCTCTCACTTCGTCCCAGCTTACCTTTCACCCTCCCCATGTCCTCAAGTCCAATCTCTACATCTCCTTCTTTATTCCTGTCCTGCCCCTAGGTTCTTCATAATCTTTTTTTTTTTTTTTTTAGATTCCATATATATGTGTTAGCATACAGTATTTGTTTTTCTCTTTCTGACTTACTTCACTCTGTATGACAGACACTAGGTCCATCCAACTCACTACAAATAACTCAATTTCATTTCCTTTTATGGCTGAGTAATATTCCATTGTATATATATGCCACATCTTCTTTATCCGTTCAACTGTCGATGGACACTTAGGTTGCTTCCATTTCCTGGCTATTGTAAATAGAGTTAAAATGAACATTTTGGTACATGACTCTTTGATTTATGGTTTTCTCAGGGTATATGACCAGAAGTGGGATTGCTGGGTCATATGGTAGTTCTATTTTTAGTCTTTTAAGAAACCTCCATACTGTTCTTCATAGTGGCTGTACCAATATACATTCCCACCAACAATGCAGGAGGGTTCCCTTTTCTCCACACCCTCTCCAGCATTTATTGTTTCTAGATTTTTTGATGATGGCCATCCTGACTGGTGTGAAGTAATACCTCATTATAGTTTTGATTTGCATTTCTCTAATGATTAGTGATGTTGAGCTTTCTTTCATGTGTTTGTTGGCTATATGTATATCTTCTTTGGAGAAATGGCTCTTTAGTTCTTCTGCCCAATTTTGGATTGGGTTGTTCGTTTTTTTGATATTGAGCTGCATGAGCTGCTTGTACATTTTGCAGATTAATCATTTGTCAGTTGCTTCATTTGCAAATATTTTCTCCCATTCTGAGGGTTGTCTTTTGATCTTGTTTATAGTTTCCTTTGCTGTTCAAAAGCTTTTAAGTTTCATTAGGTTCCATTTGTTTATTTTTGTTCTTATTTCCATTTCTCTAGGAGGTGGGTCAAAAAAGATCTTGCTGTGACTTATGTCATAGAGTGTTCTGCCTATGTTTTCCTCTAAGAGTTTGATGGTGTCTGGCCTTACATTTAGGTCTTTAATCCATTCTGAGTTTATTTCTGTGTATGGTGTTAGGGAGTATTCTAATTTCATTCTTTTACATGTAGCTGTCCAGTTATCCCAGCACCACTTATTGAAGAGGCTGTCTTTTCTCCATTTTATATTCTTGCCTTCTTTATCAAAAATAAGGTGAGCTTATGTGCTTGGCTTTATCTCTGGGCTTTCTATCCTGTTCCATTGATGTATATTTCTGTTTTTGCACCAGTACCGTACTGTTTTGATTACTGTAGCTTTGTAGTATAGTCTGAAGTCAGGGAGCCTGATTCCTCCAGCTTTGTTTCTCTTTCTCAAGATTGCTTTGGCTATTCGGGGTCTTTTGTGTTTCCATACAAATTGTGAAATGTTTTGTTCTAGTTCTGTGAAAAATGCCATTGGTAGTTTCATAGGGATTGCATTGAATCTGTAGATTGCTTTGGGTAGTAGAGTCATTTTCACAATGTTGATTCTTCCAATCCAAGAACATGGTATATCTCTCCATCTGTTTGTGTCATTTTTAGTTTCTTTCATCAGTCAGTGTCTTATAGTTTTCTGCATACAGGTTTTTTGTCTCCTTAGGTAGGTTTATTCCTAGGTATTTTATTCCTTTTGTTGCAATGGTAAATGGGAGTGTTTCCTTAAATTCTCTTTCAGATTTTTCATCATTAGTGTACAGAAATGCAAGAGATTTCTGTGCATTAATTTTTTATCCTGCTACTTTACCAAATTCATTGATTAGCTGTAGTAGTTTTCTGGTAGCATCTTTAGGATTCTCTATGTCAAGTATCGTGTCATCTGTAAACAGTGACAGCTTTACTTCTTCTTTTCCAATTTGGATCCCTTTTATTTCTTTTTCTTTTCTGATTGCTCTGGCTAAAACTTCCAAAACTATGTTGAAAGTAATGGTGAGAGTGGGCAAGCTTGTCTTCTTCTTGATATTAGTGGAAATGGTTTCAGTTTTTCACCATTGAGAATGATGTTGGCTGTGGGTTTGTCATATATGGCCTTTATTATATTAAGGTAAGTTCCTTCTATGCCTACTTTCTGGAGGGTTTTTATCATAACTCGGAGTTGAATTTTGTCAAAAGTTTTTTCTGAATCTATTGAGATGATCACATGGTTTTTCTCCTTCAATTTGTTAATATGGTGTAGCACGCTGATTGATTTGCGTATATTGAAGAATCCTTGCATTCCAGAGATAAACCCCACTTGATCATGGTGTATGATCCTTTTAATGTGCTGTTGGATTCTGTTTGTTATTTTTTGAGGATTTTTGCATCTATGTTCATCAGTAATATTGGTCTGTAGTTTCCTTTCTTTGTGACATCTTTGTCTGGTTTTGATATCAGGGTGATGGTGGCCTCGTAGAGTGAGTTTGGGAGTATTCCTCCCTCTGCTATATTTTGGAAGTGTATGAGAAGGATAGGTGTTAACTCTTCTCTAAATGTTTGATAGAATTCGCCTGTGAAGCCATCTGGTCCTGGGCTTTTGTTTGTTGGATGATTTTTAATCACAGTCTCAATTTCAGTGCTTGTGATTATTTTTTTATATATTCTATTTCTTCCTGGTTCAGTCTAGGAAAGTTGTGCTTTTCTAAGAATGTGTCCATTTATCCAGATTGTCCATTTTATTTGCATCTAGTTGCTTGTAGTAATCTCTCATGATTCTCTGTATTTCTGTAGTGTCAGTTGGTTTTTTTTTTTTCCTTTTTCATTTCTAATTCTATTGATTTGAGTCTTCTCCCTTATTTTCTTTATTAGGCTGGCTAATGGTTTATCATTTTTGTTTATCTTCTCAAAGAACCAGCTTTTAGTTTTATTGATCTTTGCTATTGTTTCTTTCATTTCTTTTTCATTTATTTCTGATCTGATCTTTATGATTTCTTCCCCTCTGCTAACTTTGGGGGTTTTCTATTCTTCTTTCTCTAATTGCTTTAGGTGTAAAGTTAGGTTGTTTGTTTCAGATTTTTCTTGTTTCTTGAAGTAGGACTGTATTGCTATAAACTTCCCTCTTAGAACTGCTTTTGCTGCATCCATGGGTTTTGAGTCGTCATGTTTTCATTTCTTTCTAGGAATTTTTTGATTTCCTCTTGGACTTCTTCAGTGATCTCTGGGTTATTAATAGTGGATTGTTTAGCCTCTGTGTATTTGTATATTTTACAGATTTTTTCCTGTAGTTGACATGTAGTCTCATAGTGTTGTGGTCGGAAAAGATACTTGATATGATTTCAATTTTTTTATATTTACCAAGGCTTCAGTTTGATGCAAGATATGCTCTATCCTGGAGAATGTTCCATGAGCACTAGAGAAGAAAGTGTGTTCTGTTGTTTTTGGATGGAATGTCCTATAAATATCAATTAAGTCCATCTTGTTTAATGTGTCATTTAAAGTTTGTGTTTCCTAATTTATTTTCATTTTGGATGATCAGCCCATTGGTGAAAGCTGGGTGTTAAATTCCCCTACTATGATTGTGTTACTGTCTATTTCCTCGTTCATGGCTGTTAGTATTTGCCTTATGTATTGAGGTGCTCCTATGTTGGGTACATAAATATTTACAATTGTTATATCTTCCTCTTGGATTGATCCCTTGATCATTATGTAGTGTCCTTCTTTGTCTCTTGTAATAATCTTTATTTTAAAGTCTATTTTATCTGATATGAGAATTGCTACTCCAGCTTTCTTTTGATTTCCATTTGCATGGAATATCTTTTTCCATCACCTACTTTCAGTCTGTATGTGTCCTTAGGTCTGAAGCGGGTCTATTGTAGACAACATATATATGGGTCTTCTTTTTGTATCCATTCAGCCGGTCTATGTCTTTTGGTTGGAACATTTAATCTATTTACATTTAAGGTAATTATAGATATGTATGTTCTTATTACCATTTTCTTAATTGTTTTGTGTTTGTTATTATAGGTCTTTTCCTTCTTTTGTGTTCCCTGCCTAGAGAATTTCCTTTAGCATTTGTTGTAAAGCTGGTTTGGTGGTGCTGAATTCTCTTAACATTTGCTTGTCTGTAAAGTTTTAATTTCTCTGTCAAATTTGAATGAGATCCTAGCTGGGTAGAGTAATCTTGGTTTAGGTTTTTGCCCTTCATCACTTTAAATATGTCCTGCCACTCCTTTCTGGCTTGAAGAGTTTCTGCTGAAAGATCAGATATTAACCTTATGGGAGTTACCTTGTGTGTTATTTGTTGTTTTTCCCTTGCTGCTTTAATATTTTTTCTTTGTATTTAATTTTTGATAGTTTGATTAATATGTGTCATAGCCTGTTTCTCCTTGGATTTATCCTCTATGGGACTCTCTGTGCTTCCTGGACCTGACTAACTATTTCCTTCCCCATATTAGGGAAGTTTTCAACTATAATCTCTTCCACTATTTTCTCAGTCCCTTTCTTTTTCTCTTCTTCTTCTGGGACCCCTATAATGCCAATGTTGGTGCATTTAATGTTGTCCCAGAAGTCTCTGAGACTGTCCTCAATTCGTTTCATTCTTTTTTCTTTATTCTACTGTGCAGTAGTTACTTCCACTATTTTATCTTCCTGGTCACTTATCTGTTCTTCTGCCTCAGTTATTCTGCTATTGATTCCTTCTAGAGATTTTTCAATTTCATTTATTGTTCTGTTCATCATTGTTTGTTTGCTCTTTAGTTCTTCTAGATCCTTTTAAACATTTCTTTTTTTCTACAATTTATTTCCAAGATTTTTGATCATCTTTACTATTATTACTCTGAATTATTTTTCAGGTAGACTGCCTGTTTCCTCTTCATTTGTTTGGTCTGGTGGGTTTTTACCTTGCTCCTTCATCTGCTGTGTGTTTATGTCTTCTCATTTTGCTTAACTTACTGTGTTTGGAGTCTCCGTTTCACAGGCTGCAGGTTCATAGTTCCTGTTGTTTTTGGTGTCTGCCCCAGTGGCTAAGGTTGGTTCAGTAGGTTGTGTATGCTTCCTGGTGGAGGGGACTAGTGCCTGTGTTCTGGAGGATGAGACTGGATCTTGTCTTTCTGGTTGGCAGGACCACGTCTGGTGGTGTGTTTTGGGGTGTCTGTGGCTTTATTATTATTTTAGGCAGCCTCTCTGCTAATGAGAAGGGTTGTGTTCCTGTCTTGCTAGTTGTTTGGCATAGGGTGTCCAGCATTGTAGGTTGCTCATGGTTGAGTGGAGCTGAGTGTTAGCAGTTAGATGGAGATCTCTGAGAGAGCTTTTGCCGTTTGATATTACGTGAGGCCGGAAGGTCTCTGGTGTGCCAATGTCCTGAATTCGGGTCACCCACCTCAGAGGCAAAGGCCTGACACCCAGCTGGAGCACAAGGTCCCTGTCAGCCACATGGCTCAGAAGAAAAGGGAGAAAGAAAGAAAGAAAGAAAGAAAGAGAGAGAGAGAGAGAGAGAGAGAGAGAGAGAGAGAGAGAGAAAGAAAGAAAGAAAGAGAGAGAGAAAGAAAGAAAGAAAGAAAGAAAGAAAGAAAGAAAGAAAGAAAGAAAAAGAAAAGAAAGTTATTAAAATAAAAAATAATTATTAAAAATTAAAAAAAATTTAAGTAATGAGAAAAAGAAAAAAAAAAAGAGAGAGGAGAGAAACCAAACTAAAAAACAAATCCAGGGCTTCCCTGGTGGTGCAGTGGTTAAGAATCTGCCTGCCAATGCAGGGGACATGGGTTCGAGCCCTGGTCGGGGAAGATCCCACATGCTGCGGAGCAACTAAACCCGTGAGCCACAACTACTGAGCCTGCGCGTCTGGAGCCTGTGCTCCACAGCGGGAGAGGCCATGACAGTGAGAGGCCCGCACACCGCAATGAACAGTGGCCCCCGCTCACCACAGCTGGAGAAAGCCCTCGCACAGAAATGAAGACCCAACACTGCCAAAAATAAATAAATTAATTAATTAACATAAAAAAACAGAAAAACAAATCCACCAATGATAACAAGCGCTATAAACTATATTTAAAAAAAAAACAAAACAAGAAAACAAACAAACAGAGAGAACCGTAGGACACATGGTAAAAGCAAATGTATACCGACAAAATCACACACAGAAGCATACACATACACACTCGCAAAAAGAGAAAAAGAAAAAAATATATATATCGTTGCTCCCAAAGTCCACCACCTCAATTTTGGGATGATTTGTTGTCTATTCACGTATTCCACAGATGCAGCATACATCAAGTTAATTGTGGGGATTTAATCCACTGCTCCTGAGGCTGCTGGGAGAGATTTCCCTTTCTCTTCTTTGTTCACACAGATCCTGGGGTTCAGCTTTGTATTTGGCCCCGTCTCTGTGTACAGGTCCCTTGAGGCTGTCTGTTCTTCCCTCAGGCAGGACGGGGTTAAAGTAGAACCTGATTAGGGGGCTCTGGCTCACTCAGGCCTGGGGAAGGGAGGGGTATGGAATGAGGGGCTAGCCTGCGGCGGCAGACGCCAGCATGACGTTGCAACAGCCTGCGGAGCACTGTGTGTTCTCCTGAGCAAGTTGTCCCTGGATCACAGGACCCTGGCAGTGGCGGGCTGCACAGGCTCCCAGGACGGGAGGTGTGGATAGTTACCTGGGCTTGCACACAGGCTTCTTGGTGGCGGCAGCAGCAGCCTTAATGTTTCCTGCCCGTCTCTGGTGTCCACGCTGATAGCCACAGCTCTCACCTGTCTCTGGAGCTCGTTTAGGTGGTGCTCTGAATCCCCTCTCCTCACACACCCCAAAACAATGGTCTCTTGCCTCTTAGGCAGGTCCAGACTTTTTCCTGGCCTCCCTCCCGGCTAGCTGTGGCACACTAGCCCCCTTCAGGCTGTGCTCATGCAACCAACTCCAGTCTTCTTCCTTCACTGACCTCTGAAGCTGGAGGTCAGCTCCCAGCCCCCTCCCACCCCAGCGGGTGAGCAGACAAGTCTCTTGGGCTGGTGAGTGCTGGTCGGCACTGATCCTCTGTGCAGGAATCTCTCCACCTTGCCCTCTGCACCCTTGTTGCTGCACTCTTCTCCATGGCTCTGAAGCTTCCCCCCGCCAGCCCCCACACCCCCCCCATCTCCTCCAGGGAAGGGGTTCCTATTGTGTGGAAACTTTTCCTCCTTCACAGCTCCCTCACAGTGGTGGGTCCCATCCTTATTCTTTTGTCTCTGTTTTTCCTTTTTTCTTTTGCCCTACCCAGGTATGTGGGGAGTTTCTTGCCTTTTGGGAAGTCTGAGGTCTTCTTCCAGCATTCAGTAGGTGTTCTGTAAGAGTTGTTCCACATGTACATGTATTTCTGATGTATTTGTGAGGAGGAAGGCGATCTCCACATCTCACTCTGCCATCTTGAAGTTCTCCCTCCTGGCTACCAGTTTAATCACAGATGGTCAATTGTGGTTTTGAAGAATCTGAGAATGTGACAAGACTTAATATATCACATTTTCTATGGTCACCCAGCTATTCATTAAAAGAACCAAGAATTTTTTAAATAAAATCATGGAAACTCAGTAATGTGTTATGTAATTTTAGTTGCTAAAGATTCAAAGAACAAGGCAGTGGCTTCTAATTCTCTGGAGCTCTCACTGGGTAGGAGAGGGACGTGCTGCAGCCAGAACAAAGAAACAGATATTAACAAAACAGTGTGATAAGTGCAAGTATCACATTCATCACGACATATGGGAAGTGAAATGACAGAGCAAATGAATCTGAACAGACTTCACAAAGGTTGTGACATCGGGGTTTGGTTCTTAATGAAAAAGCCTGTGTAAGGAAAACAAAGGCTTAGATCGCATTACCAACAGAAAATGGAAAATACCAAGAGGAAAGGCTTGAAAGACTGGTGTCTATTGAGAAGTTGGTTGATTCGTTTGGCTAAAACATTGGTTCTCAGTGGGTGGCCCCAGGACCCGCAGCATTATAGGATGTGGAAACTTGTTAGAAAGGCAAATTTTCAGTAAAGCAATTTCTCAGGGTCTAACTCAGACTCACTGAATCAGAAACTCTGGGAGTGAATCTCAGCAATCTGTGTATTAACAAGCCCTCCAAGTGATTCTGATACCTACAGTTTGAAAATCACTGGACTATAGCAACAGGGTTTTCAAATCTGGGTGTGCATAGAATCACCAAGGGTGCTCTTTTATAAATCTCAAGGACAGGGACCTCAAGCTTTAACAATTAAATCAGATCAAACTTGGGGGTGGGGCCCAAGCAAAAGTCCAAAGATGTCTTAGTGTGTGGTCAGGCTTGAGAACACTTGAGATAGAGCACATCGTACATGAAAGAGGAAGGGCGAATAAGTACTTCATCAAAGAAGAAATACACACATAAAAATTCACTTGAAACCATTAGTATTCAGGAAAACAAAAATTAAAACAACAATAAAATTACACTGAACACTGCCCCCACCCACCCCCAGAATAGCCAAAATTGA
Source organism: Balaenoptera musculus (assembly GCF_009873245.2). Taxonomy (NCBI): domain Eukaryota; kingdom Metazoa; phylum Chordata; class Mammalia; order Artiodactyla; family Balaenopteridae; genus Balaenoptera; species Balaenoptera musculus. Next base: position 52,725,465 of record NC_045801.1, on the reverse strand, counting down.
CTGATAGGGTCAAATGTTGGCAAAGATGTGGAGTGCTGAAACTCTCAAACGTGGTTGGTAGGCAAATAAATTGCAACAACCATTGAGAATGTCTGGCAATTTCTTATATAACTAGACATAAAGAATCAGCAATTCAATTCCTAAGCATTCAAGAGAAATGAAAATATGTGTCCAGGAAGTACTTGTATAAGAAAGTTTTAGCAGTTCTACTTATAGTATCCCAAAACTAGAAACAATCCATCAATTGGAAAATGGATATATAAAGTGGGGTTTATTCATAAAACGGATACTAGTCAGTAATAAAAGGAAACAAACTATTGATACATGCAACAATGTGGACAAATTTTAGAAACATTATGCTGAATGAAAGAGGCCTTGTAAAAAAGAGTACAATATTGTGTGATTGCATTTAAATAAACAGAAGTTTCCTGAACGGTCAGAGTTAGGGGCAGGGAGTGATTTTCCTGGAATGTCATTCTCTTCCTTGTCTTTGTGAACATCCATTTTTATTTCAATATTCAGCTCTATCTAATACCACACCCTATAGAAACATTCCTGATATTCCTAGAGTTAAGTGTGTCCTCTATAACCTACACAGACCTCTATTAGGACGCTCACTTCATTGCTGCTACAACTTTTTTTAAAGGTCTATCTGCACTAGCCTAAAAACCCCTTGCAGGCTGTATGGTCTCTTTTGGTTTTGGATTCCTCATGCATAGCCCAGTCTTCAGCCTCCAGTAGGCCATATGGGGATGGGTTAGATAGGTGGAATAAGGGATGCTGGATTACTTGACAATATTTGACACATTATATCATGTCTCTGTACATTCTGTTCCTCCTTTGAATATCCTTCCCCACTCTTTATTTCATCTGACTGGTCAACACATGCCATTTCTTCAAGACCAATGTCACATGTCATGAATAATCCCTGAACAAGGCCCCCAACCTGTCCTGGACACAATTGGATTTGTTCCTTTCTCAGACCACACTGTACGAGTCTCATTATACTTAACTTGGTATATTGTAATTAGTGATTTCCCTTCTTTCTGGCTCACTGATTTGTGACTTTCTCAGGGCTCATTTTATTTGGTATTTTTCCTTAGTGTGGGGCTTAGCACATGTTAATGCTAATGCATATTGGTTAAAGAAAGAGAGAAAAATATCCTCATATTACCTCAAACTAGGAGCACTTTTATCATTTTAAGTACACTTTATTGTGTATTGCAATCAGATTCTGTTCTAAATATTACTTGTGTATGCATGCCCTCTGTGATTTAGAGCATTATCATATAAAGCAGAGGAGCAAACAGTTTTCATTATAAGTTATTCACTGGGTCATTCAGGCAGCAGCCTGCATCTTAAAGTCACTGAGGAGGAACAGCAGAAGGAGGCTTAAAACCAGCACATCAAAGTCAACACAGCAGTATTGACTCTGCTGTGTTGGTTTTCGGTGATTTTGTATTATTACCTCCGATGAGGGATAAAAATGCAAATTTTAAGTAACCTGAATTTAGTTAGCAAAGCTAGAACACTGAGCTATGAAACAAACCAGAAAATAAGCCTCCCCATCTGCAATTTTTAAGCCCAAAAAAAATCACACACAGAAGCATACACATACAAAAGTACAAAAAAGGTGAAAATCACAAGTTCATAAGAAAATAAACCTCAGAGAATTCAAAACTAAAGTATGCCTCAATAAGTACACTAGATGTTATGATTCCAACTACAACATGAGGTCAATATGGTCTTTAGAAAATGGGCTTTAGGGCTACGGGATTTTTAGATGTTAAAAGTATCATGGTGGTGGGCTTCCCTGGTGGCGCAGTGGTTGAGAATCTGCCTGCTAATGCAGGGGACATGGGTTCGAGCCCTGGTCTGGGAAGATCCCACATGCTGCGGAGAAACTAGGCCCGTGAGCCACAACTACTGAGCCTGCGCGTCTGGAGCCTGTGCTCCGCAACAAGAGAGGCCACGATAGTGAGAGGCCCACGCACCGCGATGAAGAGTGGCCACCCCTTGCTGCAACTAGAGAAAGCCCTCACACAGAAACGAAGATCCAACACAGCCAAAAATAAATAAATAAAAATTAATAAAAAAAAAAGAGTATTGTGGTGGACAAGCAATTTGCAAACTGCCTCTACTAATGTTAAGAAGTAGAATAATAAATCTGGCGTATAGACTCAAACAAAATAAAATATTTTCACAATCCCAGAGTTTCTATACAGAGAGAAACAAAAGAGGAAGAGGATAGAAGGGTTCTGAAGTCATTTAGAAATGAGAGGCAGTCCAAAAATGTCTTAAGTATATAAAAAGAGAGGGAAAAAACTGCTTTTCTAGTAATGCTATAATGTGCTAGGAAAATAGAGCAATCTGAAGTATTAATGCTGTCAGATTTCAAAAGGCTAGTTATGAAAGTTGTTGGAGAAACAAAACAGTCCTGCAACAAAAAGACCCTAGGCTACCAACATAGAACAGAAAGTACAATTTTTTGAGGAAACATTCACACATTTACATGCATGTAAGCTAGCACCAAAGTGACCGCTATGTTAATGTCAAAGAAAAATTGTACTGCATGGATTTAAACAGTAAAGGAAGACTTTTTTCAAGGATGTGGCAGTAGGGGTCAAGACTATTACAATGGAGGAAAAAGCTTGAACTCAACTCTATTGAAACAAAAGGGAGCAAAGTTTTTAAGTATTGGGATGAGCTGGTGGAAAAGTACTAGAAGACATTAGAGAGGAGATTGGTCAAGGTGATTAAGCCACCTGTGTTTGCTAATTGTCACTGGGAGATAGGGGGCCCTTATCTTCCCTGATGATTACATTTCAAAGGGACGGCTTCCAGGTCCTTGAGAAAGAAATACCTAAATTGTGAAACTGGAAAGAGGCTAGGAGAAGATTTACACCTCAAAGGGGCAGAGAAAGAATTTACAAATACAAGTTCTCTAAAGTAAATGCTCTAAGAAAATGGAGGTCATGAACCTGTAGTCAGGAAGAAACCTGTCTAAAGTTTAGTCAAACTGAGGGGAACTTAAGGCTGTCTTGCTCATCAGGACAAAATCTCACACATTTCATACAACAATTATCTCCCCAAGAGACAAAAAGTTGAACCTCATGACAGTCTCCTGTACAGCTTCTAAGAGATCTCAGAGCTAATTCCAGAGCTACCCCTTTACATATGTCAAATTAAAAACAAATATGGACTTTACTAAGTTAGGGTTAGGGTTAAGGTTAGGAGATGCTTTATTTGAAAGAATTATTGCAAGGGAAGATGGAACTATTGCAGTAGAGAACCTTGACCATAAAATCTGCAAGCATCTCAAGAGTTAGGCTAAAAGGGTTTTTCTTTTTATAGAGAGTAGTAAACAAGACTAGAACAAACTGGATGTTGGGAAACGGGATGAATAGTAGACTGGGTAATGTTTTATCCTGGGGGCAACCTATTTTCCAGGAGGGATCTTTCTAGAGGTGCTTTATATTGGCTCAGTCTGACTGTGGGCCAAAGTTCAGAGTCTTGGAAGGAGAGAAGTTTATCCAAAGTTTGGTTAACAAGAATTTTATTCTCATTGATCAACAGGGATACAACAGTTTAGCTAATCATTTATGGGTCCAAGAAGAGGAATTTGGCTGGTCTGTGTCATAGGTAAACAAGGAGGCATCAGTGATCTTATCTGAGTCATAGTGGAAGGATGTTTCTTTGCAGTAAGCCTTTCCCAAAACACAAAGGGTGGGATAGGGGGTGGGGGGGTCTTAACTTTCACTGTTTTTTAGGATCACAGGGCTCAAGTAAAATTCAACATTATCATGTATCTAGAGGTTGTTTGGCCCTTGATTTTGGAGATATCTCTACACTGTAAACATTAAAGGGTGGGATTAATCCCTGATGAGACTTATTTCTATGTCAGAAGTTAGAAGAAGGACCCAGATTCACTAGACCTCCAAACAAACACTCTAAGAAAAGAGGTAAGGGGAATTTGGTCTCTTTGTCCTTTTTAAATAGAGAAAAACATTTTCATTTACCCTGACAAAGTGCAGATATAAGTTAAGCAATTCAGTTCAAAGAAGGGTTATTGGGGGTTTAGATTTAGTTGAACAAGCTTTTAATAGCTGTAGGACCTTAGGCAAGTCATTGACTCTCTGTGGCTCATTCTCACATATTTTAAAGGAAGTTTTTGCAAGTTATTGAGAGGAATAAATAAGATCATGTTTATAAAACTTCCTGCTATGAGTATATATGTATGCAAACAATCTCCCCCCTCAAGTACCAAAATTTCCAGTTGTAGGAAATTTTAATAACTTGAAAAAATGTAAATGATTTGATTACAGTGTTTGTACATGTTCCCTTGTAACTTTATCTTAAAATTTCAGCATATTTTATTAAAATCTTATGTCATATATCAAGACATTCTTTTGAGATCATCTCTGTTGAACTCAGGAATAGTGGTTTGTAAACTAACATAGAACCACTTGAAATCTCTGAAAAAAGTTTCAGTGATTTCAAATTTGGAGAAAGTTATTTTCATTTCTATGAGGATAGATACTAAAAAGTGGTCAAGAAATAAGAAGGTACATAATTATCCTATTTAGGAAGAAGGATTTGTCTATCATGTATGTAGCCATACATAATCACACTTGACAAATTCTAGATTTTTATGTTTTAGTCATTGGATCTGACTCCATCCCCACCACCTACCACCTAATCCTCACCATTGGAACCTTGGTCTCCTCACACTGATCTGAATGCAGAGACTCCCATCCAAATGATGAAGAACACACACACACACACACACACACACACACACACACTCACACGAGGATTTCTATATATGGAATAGAAGTGTCATATTCTGGCTGCCTAGGAGGTAGCTATTGTTCCATTAAGAATGAGTAAGATTTTAAATACCATGTTTGTAACATAGGGTTCTTAAAAGAGCCCACACATGTGGTTTGGTCCGAATGCCTATTTTTATGGGACAAACCATATACTACAAACCATATACTACTACCATACAAACCCATACTATAGTTCTCACATTTTCTAGCCAAACATTAAGTCAATAAATTCTTCTAAGATTCAAAGAGGCAAAAAAAAGTCTTTCCCTTGCTGTAAATTATTCCCAAATCCCCAAGGGCAAAACCTGTTGGAAAGAGAATCCAAAGTGACACTGAATTTTATGCAACAGAAACAGTTTAGCCTAGATATGTGTTTTTCCATTCATGCCATTTTAATTCAAGCAGCCAGCAAATACCTATTAGATTATTATTATGCACAGGCACCATTTTAGGCACTGGTAAAAGACAGTTACTACGAAAGAAAAAGCCTCCTTAGTGGGGTAGAGGGTGCTTCATTCTTCAGTGGAAGCTTACATTCTACTTAAAGACTTACATTCTAAAACATATTCTTCAATCTAAATCTATTCCATAAAATCATATAAGTACTAGAGTATTAAATTCATGGTTACTTGATTGTTCATTGTTAAGCACTACTTCATCATTATTTAAATTTGACTTTCAAATTAAAAGATCTATTTGGAATTCACTGAAGAAAATAAATATGATAGATACTTTAAATAGAGGGTCTGTTAAGGGTGGATAGGAATATAAATACAAGATGAATTTTGTTAACCACCAGTAATTGACCAGTGCTATCTAATTTCTACCTATAAGGAAAATAGTATTGAAAAATAAGTGATATATATTTTTTAACATCTTTATTGGAGTATAATTGCTTTACAATGGTGTGTTAGTTTCTGCTTTATAACAAAGTGAATCAGTTATACATATACATATGTTCCCATATCTCTTTGCTCTTGCATCTCCTTCCCTCCCACCCTCCCAATCCCAACTTTCTAGGTGGTCACAAAGCGCAGAGCTGATCTCCCTGTGTTATGCGGTTGCTTCCCACTAGCTATCTATTTTCCATTTGGTAGTGTATATATGTCCATGCCACTCTCTCACTTTGTCCCAGCTTACCCTTTCCCCTCCCCATATCCTCAAGTCCATTCTCTAGTAGGTCTGTGTCTTTATTCCCGTCTTGCCACTAGGTTCTTCATGACCTTTTTGTTTTTTTTTTCCTTAGATTCCATATATCTGTGTTAGCATACGGAATTTGTTTTTCTCTTTCTGACTTACTTCACTCCACATGACAGACTCTAACTCCATCCACCTCATTACAAATACCTCCATTTCATTTCTTTTTATGGCTGAGTAATATTCCATTGTATATATGTGCCACATCTTCTTTATCCATTCATATGTCGATGGACATTTAGGTTGCTTCCATGTCCTGGCTATTGTAAATAGAGCTGCAATGAACATTTTGGTACATGACTCTTTTTGAACTATGGTTTTCTCAGGGTATATGCCCAGTAGTGGGATTGCTGGGTCGTATGGTAGTTCTATTTGTAGTTTTTTAAGGAACCTCCATACTGTTCTGCATAGTGGCTGTATCAATTTACATTCCCACCAACAGTGCAAGAGTGTTCCCTTTCCTTCACACCCTCTCCAGTATTTATTGTTTCTAGATTTTTTGATGATGGCCATTCTGACCGGTGTGAGATGATATCTCATTGTAGCTTTGATTTGCATTTCTCTAATGATTAATGATGTTGAGCATTATTTCATGTGTTTGTTTGCAATGTGTATATCTTTTTTGGAGAAATGTCTATTTAGGTTTTCTGCCCAATTTTGGATTGAGCTGTTTGTTTTTTGTTATTGAGCTGCAGGAGCTGCTTGTAAATTTTGGAGATTAATCCTTTGTCAGTTGCTTCATTTGCAAATATTTTCCCCCATTCTGAGCATTGTCCTTTGGTCTTGTTTATGGTTTCCTTTGCTGTGCAAAAGCTCTTAAGTTGCATTAGGACCCATTTGTTTATTTTTTTTTTTATTTCCATTTCTCTAGGAGCTGGGTCAAAAAGATCTTGCTGTGATTTATGTCATAGAGTGTTTTGCTTAAGTTTTCCTCTAAGAGTTTGATAGTGTCTGGCCTTATATTTAGGTCTTTAATCCATTTTGAGTTTATTTTTGAGTATGGTGTTAGGGAGTGTTATAATTTCATACTTTTACATGTACCTGTCCAGTTTTCCCAGCACCACTTATTGAAGAGGCTGTCTTTTCTCCACTGTATATGCTTGCCTCCTTTATCAAAGATAAGGTGACCATATGTGCATAGCTTTATCTCTTGGCTTTCTATCCTGTTCCATTGATCTATATTTCTGTTTTTGTGCCAGTACCATACTGTCTTGATTATTGTAGCTTTGTAGCATAGTCTGAAATCAGGGAGTCTGTTTCCTCCAGCTCCATTTTTTGTTCTCAAGATTGCTTTGGCTATTCGGGGTCTTTTGTGTTTCCATACAAATTGTGAAATTTTTTGTTCTAGTTCTGTGAAAAATGCCAGTGGTAGTTTGATAGAGATTGCATTGAATCTGTAGATTGCTTTGGGTAGTAGACTCATTTTCACAATGTTGATTCTTCCAATCCAAGAACATGGTATATCTCTCCATCTATTTGTATCATCTTTAATTTCTTTCATCAGTGTCTTATAATTTTCTGCATACAGTTCTTTTGTCTCCTTAGGTAGGTTTATTCCTAGATATTTTATTCTTTTTGTTGCAATGGTAAATGGGAGTGTTTTCTTAAATTCACTTTCAGATTTTTCATCGTTAGTGTATAGGAATGCAAGAGATTTCTGTGCATTAATTTTGTATCCTGCTACTTTACCAAATTCATTGATTAGCTCTAGGAGTTTTCTGGTAGCATCTTTAGGATTCTCTATGTATCATGTCATCTGCAAATAGTGACAGCTTTACTTCTTCCTTTCTGATTTGGATTACTTTTATTTCTTTTTCTTCTCTGATTGCCGTGGCTAAAACTTCCAAAACTATGTTGAATAGTAGTGGTGAGAGTGGGCAACCTTGTCTTGTTCCTGATCTTAGTGGAAATGGTTTCAGTTTTTCACCATTGAGAATGATGTTGGCTGTGGGTTTGTCATATATGGCCTTTATTATGTTGAGGAAAGTTCCCTCTATGCCTACTTTCTGCAGGGCTTTTATCCTAAATGGGTGTTGAATTTTGTCAAAAGCTTTCTCTTCATCTTTTGAGATGATCATATGGTTTTTCTCCTTCAATTTGTTAATATGGTGTATCATGTTGATTGATTTGTGTATATTGAAGAATCCTTGCATTCCTGGAATAAACTCCACTTGATCATGGTGTATGATCCTTTTAATGTGCTGTTATATTCTGTTTGCTAGTATTTTGTTGAGGATTTTTGCATCTATGTTCATCAGTGATATTGGCCTGTAGTTTTCTTTCTTTGTGACATCTTTGTCTGGATTTGGTATCAGGGTGATGGTGGCCTCGTAGAATGAGTTGGGGAGTGTTCCTCCCTCTGCAATATTTTGGAAGAGTTTGAGAAGGACAGGTGTGAGCTCTTCTCTAAATGTCTGATAGAATTCGCCTGTGAAGCCATCTGGTCCTGGGCTTTTGTTTGTTGGAAGATTTCTAATCACAGTTTCAACTTCAGTGCTTGTGATTGGTCTGTTCATATTTTCTATTTCTTCCTAGTTCAGTCTTCGCAGGTTGTGCATTTCTAAGAATTTGTCCATTTCTTCCAGGTTGTCCAATTTATTGGCATAGAGTTGCTTGTAGTAATCTCTCATGATTGTTTGTATTTCTGTAATGTCAGTTGTTACTTCTCCTTTTTCATTTCTGATTCTATTGATTTGTGTCTTCTCCCTTTTTTTTGTGATGTGTCTGGCTAATGGTTTATCAATTTTGTTTATCTTCTCAAAGAACAAGGTTTTAGTTTTATTGATCTTTGCTATCATTTCCTTCATTTCTTTTTCATTTATTTCTGCTCTGATCTTTATGAATTCTTTCCTTCTGCTAACTTTGGTGTTTTTTTGTTCTTCTTTCTCTAATTGCTTTAGGTGCAAAGTTAGGTTTTTTTATTTGAGATCTTTCCTGTTTCTTAATGTAGGATTGTATTGCTATAAACTTCCCTCTTAGAACTGCTTTTGCTGCATCCCCTACGTTTTGGGTCATCGTGTCTCCATTGCCATTTGTTTCTAGGTATTTTTTGATTTCCCCTTTGATTTCTTCAGTGATCACTTCGTTATTAAGTAGTGTATCATTTAGCCTCCTTGTGTCTGTATTTTTTACAAATCTTTTCCTGTAACTGATATCTAGTCTCATAGTGTTGTGGTTGGAAAAGATACTTGATACGATTTCAGTTTTCTTAAATTTACCAAGGCTTGACTTGTGATCCAATATATGATCTATCCTGGAGAATGTTCCATGAGCACTTGAGAAAAATGTGTATTCTGTTGTTTTTGTGTGGAATGATCTATAAATATCAATTAAGTCCATCTTGTTTAATGTATCATTTAAAGCTTGTGTTTCCTTATTGATTTTCATTTTGGATGATCTGTCCAATGGTCAAAGTGGAGTGTTAAAGTCCCCTACTATGATTGTGTTACTGTTGATTTCCCCTTTTATCGCTGTTATTATTTGCCTTATGTATTGAGGTGCTTCTATGCTGGGTGCATAAATATTTACATTATTATATCTTCTTCTTGGATAGATCCCTTGATCATTATATAGTGTCCTTCTTTGTCTCTTGTAATAGTCTTTAATTTAAAGTCTATTTTGTCTGATATGAGAATTGCTACTCCAGCTTTCTTTTGATTTTCATTTGCATGGAATATCTTTTTCCATCCCCTCACTTGCAGTCTGTATGTGTCTCTAGGTCTGAAGTGGGTCTCTTGTAGACAGCATATATATGGGTCTTGTTTTTGTATCCATTCAGCCAGTCTGTGTCTTTTGGTGGGAGCATGTAATCCATTTACATTTAAGGTAATTATTGATATGTATGTTCCTATTCCCATTTTCTTAAATGTTTTGGGTTTGTTATTGTAGGTGTTTTCCTTCTCTTGTGTTTCTTGCCTAGAGAAGTTCCTTTAGCATTTGTTGTAAAGCTGGTTTCATGGTGCTGAATTCTCTCAGCTTTTGCTTGTCTGTAAAGGTTTTAAGTTCTCCATCAAATCTGAATGAGATCCTTGCTGGGTAGAGTAATCTTGGTTGTACGTTTTTCTCCTTCATGACTTTAAGTATATCCTGCTCCTCCCTTCTGGCTTGCAGAGTTTCTGCTGAAAGATCAGCTGTTAACTTTATGGGGATTCCCTTGTGTGTTATTTGTTGTTTTTCCCTTGCTGCTTTTTATATGTTTTCTTTATATTTAATTTTTGATAGTTTGATTAATATGTGTCTTGGCATATTTCTCCTTGGATTTTTCCTGTATGGGACTCTCTGTGCTTCCAGGACTTGATTAACTATTTCCTTTCCCATATTAGGGAAGTTTTCAACTATAATCTCTTCAAATATTTTCTCACTCCCTTTCTTTTTCTCTTCTTCTTCTGGGACCCCTATAATTCGAATGTTTGTGCATTTAATATTGTCCCAGAGGTCTCTGAGATTGTCCTCAGTTCTTTTCATTCTTTTTTCTTTATTCTGCTCTGCAGTAGTTATTTCCACTATTTTATCTTCCAGGTCACTTATCCATTCTTCTGCCTCAGCTATTCTGCTATTGATCCCTTCTAGAGTATTTTTAATTTCATTTATTGTGTTGTTCATCATTGCTTGGTTCCTCTTTAGTTCTTCTACGTCCTTGTTAAATGTTTCTTGCATTTTGTCTATTCTATTTCCAAGATTTTGGATCATCTTTACTATCATTATTCTGAATTCTTTTTCAGGTAGACTGCCTATTTCCTCTTCATTTGTTAGGTCTGGTGGGGTTTTACCTTGCTCCTTCATCTGCTGTGTGTTTTTCTGTCTTCTCATTTTGCTTATATTATTGTGTTTGGGGTCTCCTTTTCGCAGGCTGCATGTTTGTAGTTCCCGTTGTTTTTGGTGTCTGTCTCCAGTGGCTAAGGTTGGTTCAGTGGGTTGTGTAGGCTTCCTGGTGGAGGGGACTAGTGCCTGTGTTCTGGTGGATGAGGCTGGATCTTGTCTTTCTGGTGGGCAAGTCCACGTCTGTTGCTGTGTTTTGGGGTGTCTGTGGCCTTACTATGATTTTAGGCAGCCTCTCTGCTAATGGATCATGCTGTGTTCCTGTCTTGCTAGTTGTTTGGCATAGGGTGTCCAGCACTGTAACTTGCTGGTTGTTGAGTGAAGCTGGGTCTTGGTGTTGAGATGGAGATCTCTGGGTGATTTTTGCCATTTGGTATTATGTGGAGCTGGGAGGACTCTTGTGGACCAGTGTCCTGAAGTTGGCTCTCCCACCTCAGAGGCACAGCCCTGATGCCTGGCTGGAGCACCAAGATTCTTTCATCCACACAGCTCAGAATAAAAGTGAGAAAAAATAGAAAGAAAGAAAGAAAGAGGATAAAATAAAATAAAGATAAAATAAAGTTATTAAAATAAAAAATAATTATTAAGGAAAAAAATTTTTTAAGTACAAAAAAAAAAAACAACAACAACAAAAACAGACAGACAGAACCTTAGGACAAATGGTGAAAGCCAAGCTATACAGACAAAATCTCACACACAAGCATACAGATACACACTCACAAAAAAGAGGAAAGGGGGAAAAAATAATATATCTTGCTCCCAAAGTCCACCTCCTCAATTTGGGATGATTCGTTGTCTATTCAGGTATTCCACAGATGCAGGGTACATCAAGTTGATTGTGGAGCTTTAATCCGCTGCTTCTGAAGCTGTTGGGAGAAATTTCCGTTTCTCTTCTTTGTTTGCACAGCTTCCGGGGTTCAGCTTTGGATTTGGACCCGCCTCTGCGTGTAGGTCACCTGAGGGCATCTGTTCTTCGCTCACACAGGACGGGGTTAAAGGAGCAGCTGCCTTGGGGGCTCTGGCTCACTCAGGCCGGGGAGGGGGGGGCTACGGATGCGGGGTGAGCCTGCAGCAGCAGAGGCTGGCGTGAAGTTGCACCAGCCTGAGGCACACCGTGCATTCTCCCGGGGATGTTGTCCCTGGATCATGGGTCCTGGCAGTGGCGGGCTGCACATTCTCCTGGGACAGGCGGTGTGGATAGTGACCTGTGCTTGCACACAGGCTTCTTGGTGGTGGCAGCAGCAGCCTTAGCGTCTCATGCCCATCTCTGGGGTCCGCGCTGATAGCCACGGCTCGCGCCGGTCTCTGGAGCTCGTTTAGGCGGCGCTCTGAATCCCCTCTCCTTGAGCACCAGGAAACAAAGAGGCAAGAAAAAGTCTCTTGCCTGTTCGGCAGCTCCAGACATTTTCCCGGACTCCCTCCCGGCTAGCTGTGGTGCACTAACCACTTCAGGCTGTGTTCACGCCGCCAACCTCAGTCCTCTCCCTGCGATCCAACCGCAGGGAGAGGACTGAGGTTGGCGGCGTGAACACAGCCTGAAGTGGTTAGTGCACCACAGCTAAGTCCGAGCCTCAGCTCCCAGTCCCCGCCTGCCCCAGTGGGTGAGCAGACAAGACTCTCGGGCTGGTGAGTGCTATAAGTGATATTTAAAACTACTAAAATTTGCAAATTAAAAAAGTTTTTAAATTTATATACAATTGTTTTAAGTTACTTTCCATTTACAGTTATTATAAAATATTGGCTATATTTCTCATGTTGTACAATACATCTTTGAGACTATCTTATACCCAATTGTTTGTGTCTCCCTTCCATCCCTTTATGGCCCTCCCCCCAACTGGTACATACAGTATTTTTCTTTCTCTGTCTAACTTAATTCACTTAGCATGACACCATCCAAATCCATCCATGTTGCCTCAGATGGCAAAATTTTGTTCTTTATTATGGCTGAGTAGTATTCCTATATATGTGTGTGTGTGTGTGTATATATACATACATATATATATATATATATATATATATATCACATCTTCTTTATCCATTCCTCTGTTGATGGGCACTTCGATTGCTTCCATATCATGGCAATTGTAAATAATGCTTCTATGGACATTGGGGTGCATGTATCTTTTTGAATTAGTGTTTTTTGTTTTTTGGTTTTTTTTTTTCAGATATACAACCAGGAGGGAATAGCTGGGTCATATGGTAGTTCTATTTTTAGTTTTTTTGAGAAACCTCCATACTGTTTTCTATAGTGACTGCACCAATTTACATTTCCACCAACACTGTACAAGGGTTTCCTTTTCTCCACATCCTCACCAAAATTTATTATTTAAGTTCTTTTTGATGATAGCCATTCTGACAGGTGTGAAGTGATATCTCATTGTGGTTTTGATTTGCATTTCCCTGATGATTAGTGATGTTGAACATCTTTTTGTGTGCCTGTTGGCCATCTGCATTTCCTCTTTAGAAAAATGTTCAGTTCTTCTGACCATTTTTTAATTGGGTTATTTGGTTTTTGATGTTGAGTTGTATGAGCTGTTTATATATGTTGAATATTAATCCCTATTGGTCATATCATTTGCAAATATTTTCTCCCATTCAGTAGGTTGTCTTTTTGTTCTGTCAATGGTTTTCTTTGCTTTACAAAAGATTTTATGTTTAATTAGGTTTCATTTGTTTATTTTTGCTTTTATTTCCTTTATTTTAGGAGACAGATCAAAAAACATATTGCTGCAATTTATGTCAAAGAGAATTGTGCCTATGTTTTCCTCTAGGAGTTTTATAGTATCCAGTCTTACATTTAGGTCTTTAATTCATTTTGAGTTTATTTTTGTATATGGTGTCAGAGAATGTTCTAATTTCATTCTGTTACATGTAACTGTCCAGTTTTCTCAGCACCACTTATTGAAGGGACTGTCTTTTCTCCATTGTATATTGCCTCCCTTGTCATAGATAAATTGACTGTAAGTGCATGGGTTTATTTCCAGGCTCTCTATTCTGTTCCATTGATCTAGGTGTCTGTTTTTGTGCCAGTGCCATACTGTTTTTATTACTGTAGCTTTATAGTATAGTCTGAAATCAAGGAACGTGATTCCTTCAGCTCTGTTCTTTCTCAAGATTATTTTGGCTATTTGGAGTCCTTTGTATATTCACATAAATTTTAAAATTATTTGTTCTAGTTCTGTGAAAAATTCCATTGGTATTTTGATGAGAATTGCATTTAATCTGTAGATTGCCTTGAGGATTATGGTCATTTTAACAATATTAATTCTTCCAATCCAAGAACCTGATATATCTTTCCATCTGTTTTTGTTGTCTTCAATTTCTTTCATCAATATTTTAAACCTACCTAAGGAGGCAAAAGACCTTTACTCTAAAAACTATAAGACACTGATGAAAAAAATTACACAGTATATTTAAGAAATAAAAATAATTTGAGGAAATGACATAAAGCATAAGAGAACCAAAAGAAACAATTTCATCTCTATAAGAAAATAATTCCAAAATATGTAAACACATGTGCTTATGAATATGCTCAGTAAAACTTATTATATATTTGTTAAAATGTTTCCATTTTTCTGTCAGCCACTCATGAGAAATAAATAATTCACTGATTGCCTAGTAGGTGTAGATTTGCTTCATTTGACTTTTAAAGGATCATTTTAACTAGAATTACCTCCAGTTTAGGGGAAACATAAAGACTATAAATTGCATTTTTGTAAAGGGGAATTTTTTTAAAAGACACTGTAACCATGGATATATCATTTAGAGTCATAACATTTTAACCAGACTTTGTCTATATTCACTTCCTGGTTTCTAAGACTGCCTATGTGCACCATGGCATATCTGCATGTATTCCATTAAATCTCTGGTGCTTTTTCACTGTTTACTGTTTTTAAGTGGACAATTGTGTGCCAGTGAAGATTCCAGACACTGAAGTTCATGTGAGCGTGTTCACTGCATTTGTTTAACAACCAGGTGAAAATAAGTGTCTTAAGCTTTACCTACCTATCTTTATATACAAAGAATGAACATAGAAGTAATTCATTTCATCCTATTAAATAATGAATGTTGGATCCCTGACACAATACTAATACATTCCTTGAATTTTCTGGCACTAATATTAAATGAATATTAAAATTTTAAAAAAATCATCACTTTATGCTTCCAAATCTGTATGTTAGTAATACTTCCTATATTCTATAAAAGTGGTCCCCAATCTTTCTGGCACTAGGGACCAGTTTCGTGGAAGATAGTTTGTCCACAGACCAGGGCGGGGTGGTTGGTTTAGGGATGATTCAAGTGCATTACATTTATTGTGCACTTTATTTCTATTATTATTACATTATAATATATAATGAATTAATTATACAACTCACCATAATGCAGAAACAGTGGGAGCCCTGAGCTTGTTTTCACTTGCCACTCACTGATAGGGTTTTGATATGAGTCTGCAAACAATTGATTTATTATGGTCTCTGTGTAGTCAAATCTCACTGCTAAGGATAATCTGTATTTGCAGCCACTCCCCAGTGCTAGCATCACTGCCTCAGCTCCACCTCAGATCATCAGGCATTAGATTCTCATAAGGAATGTGCAACCTAGATCCCTCATACACGCAGTTCAGAGCAGGATTCGCATTCCTGTGAGAATCTAATGCCACCGCTGATCTGACAGGAGGCAGAACTCAGGCGGTACTGTGAGCAATGAGGAGTGGCTGTAAATACAGATGAAGATTTGCTGTCTCACTCGCTGCTCACCTCCTGCTGTGTGGCTCGGTTCTTAACACACCACAGAATGGTACCAGTCCATGGCCCAGGGATTGGGGAAACAAGTTCTTTATTTTTCTTAATTATCAGATTTTTATTACTTAAAAAAAAACCATGTAAATATAATGCAAAATGAAAATCAAAGGCATATGACATATCATTCTTTTTTTTTTAAGGGCGTTAATTCCTTTTTTTTTGAATTATATTTTATTTATTTTTTTATACAGCAGGTTTTTATTAGTCACCCATTTTATACACATCAGTGTATATATGTTAATCCCAATCTCCCAGTTCATCACATTGCCACTGCCCCCCTGCCACTTTCCCCCCTTGGTGTCCATACATTTGTTCTCTGCCTCTGTGTCTCATTTTCTGCACTGTAAACCTGGTACATCTGTACCATTTTTCTGCATTCCACAGATATGCGTTAATATACAATATTTGTTTTTCTCTTTCTGACTTACTTCACTCTGTATGACAGTCTCTAGATCCATCCACGTCTCTACAAATGACCCAATTTCATTCCTTTTTATGGCTGAGTAATATTCCATTGTATATATGTACCACATCTTCTTTATCCATTCATCTGTTTTTTTTAAACATCTTTATTGAAGTATAATTGCTTTACAATGGTGTGTTAGTTTCTGCTTTATAACAAAGTGAATCAGTTATACATATACATATGTTCCCATATCTCTTCCCTCTTGCATCTCCCTCCCTCCCACCCTCCCCATCCCACCCCTCTAGGTGGTCACAAAGCACTGAGCTGATCTCCCTGTGCTATGTGGCTTCTTCCCACTAGCTATCTATTTTACATTTGGTAGTGTATATATGTCCATGACACTCTCTCACCCTGTCACATCTCACCCCTCCCCCTCCCCATATCCTCAAGTCCATTCTCTAGTAGGTCTGTGTCTTTATTCCCGTCTTGCCACTAGGTTCTTCATGGCCTTTTTTTTTTTTTCCTTAGATTCCATATATATGTGTTAGCATACTGTATTTGTTTTTCTCTTTCTGACTTACTTCACTCTGTATGACAGACTCTAACTCCATCCACCTCATTACAAATACCTCCATTTCATTTCTTTTTATGGCTGAGTAATATTCCATTGTATATATGTGCCACATCTTCTTTATCCATTCATCTGTCGATGGACACTTAGGTTGCTTCCATGTCCTGGCTATTGTAAATAGAGCTGCAATGAACATTGTGGTACATGACTCTTTTTGAACTATGGTTTTCTCAGGGTATATGCCTAGTAGTGGGATTGCTGGGTCGTATGGTAGTTCTATTTGTAGTTTTTAAAGGAACCTCCATACTGTTCTCCATAGTGGCTGTATCAATTTACATTCCCACCAACAGTGCAAGAGTGTTCCCTTTCCTCCACACCCTCTCCAGCATTTATTGTTTCTAGATTTTTTAATGATGGCCATTCTGACCGGTGTGAGATGATATCTCATTGTAGTTTTGATTTGCATTTCTCTAATGATTAATGATGTTGAGCATTCTTTCATGTGTCTGTTGGCAATGTGTATATCTTCTTTGGAGAAATGTCTATTTAGGTCTTCTGCCCATTTTTGGATTGGGTTGTTTGTTTTCTTGATATTGAGCTGCATGAGCTGTTTATATATTTTGGAGATTAATCCTTTGTCTGCTGAATCATTTGCTAATATTTTCTCCCATTCTGAGGGTTGTCTTTTCATCTTGTTTGTAGTTTCCTTTGCTGTGGAAAAACTTTTAAGGTTCATAAGGTCCCATTTGTTTATTTTTGTTTTTATTTCCATTACTCTAGGAGGTGGATCAAAAAAGATCTTGCTGTGATTTATGTCAAAGAGTATTCTTCCTATATTTTCCTCTAGGAGTTTTATAGTTTCTGGGCTTACATTTAGGTCTGTAATCCATTTTGAGTTTATTTTTCTGTATGGTGTTAGGGAGTGTTCTAATTTCATTCTTTTACATGTAGCTGTCCAGTTTTCCCAGCACCACTTATTGAAGAGACTGTCCTTTCTCCATTGTATATCTTTGACACCTTTGTCATAGATTAGTTGACCATACGTGCGTGGGTTTATCTCTGGGCTTTCTATCCTGTTCCATTGATCTATATTTCAGTCTTTGGGTCAGTACCCTATAGTTTCAATTACTTTAGCTTTGTAGTATAGCCTGAAGTCTGGGAGCCTGATTCCTCCAGCTCCGTTTTTTTCCCTCACGACCGCTTTGGCTATTTGGGGTCTTTTGTGTCTCCACACAAATTTTAACATTTTTTGTTCAGGTTCTGTAAAAATTGCCATTGGTAATTTGTTAGGGATTTCATTGAATCTGTAGATTGCTTTGGGTAGTACAGTCATTTTCACAAGGTTGATTCTTCCAGTCCAAGGACATGGTAAATCTCTCCATCTGTTTGTATCATTTTTAATTTCTTTCATCAGTGTCATATAGTTTTCTGCATACAGGTCTTTTGTCTCCCAAGGTAGGTTTATTCCAAGGTATTTTATTCTTTTTGTTGCAATGGTCAATGGCAGTGCGTCCTAATTTCTCTTTCAGGTTTTTCATCATTAGCGTACAGGAATGCAAGAGATTTCTGTGCATTAATTTTGTATCCTGCAACCTTACCAAACTCATTGATTAGCTGTAGTAGTTTTCTGGAGGCATCTTTAGGATTCTCTATGTATAGTATCATGTCATCTGCAAAGAGTGACAGCTTTAATTCTTCTTTTCCAATTTGGATTATTTTTATTTATTTTTCTGCTCTGATTGCCATGGCTAGGACTTCCAAAACCTTGGTGAATAATAGTGGTGAGAGTGGACATCCTTGTCTTTTTCCTGATCTTACTGGAAATTCTTTTGGTTTTTCACCATTGAGAATGATGTGGGCTTGTCTTATATGGCCTTTATTATGTTGAGGTAGGTTCCCTCTATGCCCACTTTCTGAAGAGTTTTTGTCATAAATGGGTGTTGAATTTAGTCAAAATATTTTTCTAAATCTATTGAGATGATCATATTTTTTTTCTTCAGTTTGTTAATATGGTGTATCACATTGATTGATTTGTGTATATTGAAGAATCCTTGCATTCCTGATATAAACCCAACTTTTTCATGTTGTATGATCCTTTTAATGTGTTGTTGGACTCTGTTCACTAATATTTTGTTGAGGATTTTTCCATCTATATTCATCAGTGATTTTGGTATGTAATTTTCTTTTTTTGTAGTATCTTTGTTTGGTTTTGGTATCAGGGTGATGGTGGCCTCATAGAAAGAGTTTGGGAGTGTTCCTTCCTCTGCAATTTTTTGAAGAGTTTGGGAAGGATGGGTGTTAATTCTTCTCTGAATGTTTGATAGAATTCACCTGTGAAGCCATCTGGTCCTGGACTTTTGTTTGTTGGAAGATTTTTAATCACAGTTTCATTTCATTACTTGTGATTGGTCTGTTCATATTTTCTCTTTCTTCCTGGTTCAGTCTTGGAAGGTTATACCTTATTAAGAATTTGTCTATTTCTTCCAGGTTGTCCATTTCATAGGTGTAGAGTTGCTTGTAGTAGTCTCTTAGGATGCTTTGTTTTTCTGCAGTGTCTGTTGTAACTTCTCCTTTTTCATTTCTAATTTTATTGATTTGAGTCCTCTCCCTCTTTTTCTTGATGAGTCTGGCTAATGGTTTATCAATTTTGTTCATGTTCTCAAAGAACCAGCTTTTAGTTTTATTGATCTTTGCTATTGTTTTCTTTGTTTCTATTTCATTTATTTCTGCTCTGATCTTTATTTCTTTCCTTCTACTAACTTTGGGTTTTGTTTGTTCTTCTTCCTCTAGTTCTTTTAGGTGTAAGGTTAGTTTCTTTGAGATGTTTGTTGTTTCTTGAGGTAGGATTGTATTGCTACAAACTTCCCACTTAGAAGTGCTTTTGGTGCATCCCATAGGTTTTGGATCATTGCATTTTCATTGTCATTTGTCTCTAGGTATTTTTTGATTTCCTATGAGATTTCTTCAGTGATCTCTTGGTTATTTAGTAACGTATTGTTTAGCTCCATGTGTTTGTGTTTTTTAAGTTTTTTTCCCTGTAATTGATTTCTAATCTCTTAGTGTTGTGGTCAGAAAAAATGCTTGATATGATTTCAGTTTTGTTAAATTTACTGAGGCTTGATTTGTGACCCAGGATGTGATCTATCTTGGATAATGATCCATGTGCACTTGAGAAGAAAGTGTAATCTGCTGTTTTTGGGTGGAATGTCCTATAAATATCAATTAAATCTATCTGGTCTATTGTGTCATTTAAAGCTTGTGTTTCCTTATTAATTTTCTGTTTCGATGATCTCTCCATCAGTGTAAGTGAGGTGTTAAAGTCCCCCACTAGTATTGTGTTCCTGTCAATTTCCCCTTTTGTAGCTGTTAGCAGTTGCCTTATGTATTGAGGTGCTCCTATGTTGGGTGCATATATATTTATAATTGTTATATCTTCTTCTTGGATTGATCCCTTGATCATTATGTAGTGTCCTTCCTTGTCTCTTGTAACAATCTTTATTTTAAAGTCTATTTTACTTGATATGAGTATTACTACTCCAGCTTTCTATTGATTTCCTTCTTTTTCCATCCCCTCACTTTCAGTCTGTATGTGTCCCTAGGTCTGAAGTGGGTCTCTTGTAGACAGCATATATATAGGTCTTGTTTTTGTATCCATTCAGCAAGCCTGTGTCTTTGGGTTGGAGCATTTAATCCATTCACGTTTCAGATAATTATCGATATGTATGTTCCTATTACCAGTTTCTTAATTGTTTTGGGTTTTTCCTTTTCTGCTCTTGTGTTTACCACTTAGAGAAGTTCCTTTAGCATTTGTTGTAGAGCTGATTTGTTGGTGCTGAATTCTCTTAGCTTTTGCTTTTCTGTAAAGGTTTTTATTTCTCCATTGAATCTGAATGAGATCCTTGCCTGGTAGAATAATCTTGGTTGTAGGTTCTTCTCTTTTGTCACATTAAATATGTCATGTGACTCCCTTCTGGCTTGTAGAGTTTCTGCTGAGAAATCAGCTGATAACCTTATGGGAGTTCCTTTGTATGTTATTGTTTTTCCCTTGCTGCTTTCTGTAATTTTTCTTTGTCTTTAATTTTTGCCAATTTGATTACTATGTGTCTCGGCATCTCTCTCCTTGGTTTTTTGCTGTATGGGACTTGCTGCACTTCCTGGACTTGGGTGGCTATTTCTTTTCCCATGTTACAGAAGTTTTCGACTATAATCTCTTCAAATATTTTCTTGGGTCCTTTCTCTATCTCTTCTCCTTCTGGGACCCCTATAATGTGAATCTTTTTGCATTTAATGTTGTCCCGGAGGTCTCTTAGACTGTCTTCATTTCTTTTCATTACTTTTTCTTTATTCTGTTCCACAGCAGTGAATTCCACCATTTTGTCTTCAGGTCACTTATCCGTTCTTCTGCCTCAGTTATTCTGCTATTGATTCCTTCTAGTGTATTTTTCATTTTAGTTATTGTATTGTTCATCTCTGTTTGTTTGTTCTTTAATTCTTCTAGGTGTTTGTTAAATATTACTTGCATCTCCTTGATCTTTGCCTCCATTTTTTTCCCAAGGTCCTGGATCATCTTCACTATCATTTTTCTGAATTCTTTTTCTGGAAGTTTGCCTGTCTCCACTTCATTTAGTTGTTTTTCTGGGGTTTTATCTTGTTTCTTCATCTGGTACATAGCCCTCTGCCTTTTCATCTTGTCTATCTTTCTGTGAATGTGTTTTTTGTTTCACAGGCTGCAGGATTGTAGTTCTTCTTGTTTCTGCTGTCTGCCCTATGGTGGATGAGGCTATCTAAGAGGCTTGTACAGGTTTCCTGATGAGAGGGACTGGTGGTGGGCAGAGCTCATTAAAAGGTTAATCTGCTTGTCTGCTGATGCGTGGAGCTGGGTTCTCTCCCTGTTGGTTGTTTGGCCTGAGGTGATCCAACACTGGAGCCTACCAGGGCTCTTTGGTGGGGCTAATGCCGGATTCTGGGATGGTTCACGCCAAGGAGTACTTCCTAGAACTTCTGTTGCCTGTGTCCTTGTTCTCACGGTGAGACACAGCCACTCTCTGCCTCTGCAGGAGACCCTGCAACACTAGCAGGTAGGTCTGGTTCAGTCTCCTAAGGGCTCACTGCTCCTTCCCCTGGGTCCTGATGTGCACACTACTTTGTGTGTGCCCTCAAAGAGTGGAGTCTCTGTTTCCCCCTGTCCTGTCCAAGTCCTCTAATCAAATCCCACTAGCCTTCAAAGTCTCATTCTCTAGGAATTCCTCCTCCCATTGCAGGACCTACAGGTTGGAAATCCTTATGTAGGGGCTCAGAACCTTCACTCCAGTGGGTGGACTTCTGTGGTATAAGTTTTCTCCAGTTTGTGAGTCACCCACCCAGCAGTCATGGGATTTGATTTTACTGTGATTACTCCCCTCCTACCATTTCATTGTGGCTTCTCCTTTGTCTTTGAATGTGAGGTATCTTTTTTGGTGAATTCCAGTGTTTTCTCGTCAAAGATTGTTGGGGACCCCTGTTCTATAATATCAAATCTATAAAATACTGGAAACTTTAGTTATCATTTCTTTATTCTAAATCTAAAATGTTATTCACAAGTAATATTCTATCTGGAAATATCTAAACTATTTCTTAAAAATATCTCACAATTCATTCATCTGAAGTGTTAAAGTATATTCAAATTACACATGACAATTTTCAAACATTTATTTATTGGATAGATTAATAAACATTTCCAGAAAGAGTTAGTTAATTATACATACTGAACTCCCTTTGTCTTATCCAGAGGTGATTGAAATTATTGGCCTAAGAATTTTATCCACCAAATGACTAGCATTCTTTTCAAGCTTTGAATTTTTTTTTAACATCTTTGTTGGAGTATAATTGTTTTACAATGGTGTGTTAGTTTCTGCTTTATAACAAAGTGAATCAATTATACATATACATATATCCCCATATCTCTTCCCTTTTGCATCTCCCTCCCTCCCACCCTCCCTATCCCACCCCTCTACGTGGTCACAAAGCACGAAGCTGATCTCCCTGTGCTATGTGGCTGCTTCCCACTAGCTATCTATTTTACATTTGGTAGTGTATATATGTCCATGCCACTCTCTCAATTTGTTGCAGCTTACCTTCCCCCTCCCTGTATCCTCAAGTCAATTTTCTAGCAGGTCTGTGTCTTTATTCCCGTCTTGCCCCTAGGTTCTTCAGAACCATTTTTTTTTTTTTAAGATTCCATATATATGTGTTAACATAAGGTATTTGTTTTTCTCTTTCTGACTTACTTCACTCTGTATAACAGACTCTAGTCCCATCCACCTCACTACAAATAACTCAAATTCGTTTCCTTTTATGGCTGAGTAATATTCCATTGTATATATGTGCCACATCTTCTTTATCCGTTCATGTATTGATGAACACTTAGGTTGCGTCCATGTCCTGGCTATTGTAAATAGAGCTGAAATGAACATTTAGGTACATGACTCTTTTTGATTTACGGTTTTCTCTGTGTATATGCCCAATAGTGGGATTGCTGGGTCGTATGGTAGTTCTTTTTTTAGTTTTTTAAGGAAATTCCATACTTTTCTCCATAGTGGCTTTATCAATTTACATTCCCACCAACAGTGCAAGACAGTCCCCTTTTCTCCACACCCTCTCCAGAATTTATTGTTTGTAGATTTTTGGATGATGGCCATTCTGACCGGTGAGAGATGATATCTCATTGTAGTTTTGATTTGCAATTCTCTAATGATTAATGATGTTGAGCATTCTTTCATGTGTTTGTTGGGAATCTGTATATCTTCTTTGGAGAAATGTCTGTTTAGGTCTTCTGCCCATTTTTGGATTGGGTTGTTTGTTTTTTTGTTATTGAGCTGCATAAGCTGCTTGTAAATTTTGGAAATTAATCATTTGTCAGTAACTTCATTTGCAAATATTTTCTCCCATTTTGAGTGTTGTCTTTTTATCTTTCTGGTTTCCTTTGCTGTTCAAAAGATTTTAAGATTCATTAGTTCCCATTTGTTTATTTTTGTTTTTATTTCCATTTCTCTAGGAGCTTGGTCAAAAAGTATCTTGCTGTGATTTATGTCATAGAGTGTTCTGCTTGTTTTCCTCTAAGGGTTTTATAGTGTCTGGCCTTACATTTTGGTCTTCAATCCATTTTGAGTTTATTTTTGTGTATGGTGTTAGGGAGTGTTCTAATATCATTCCTTTACATGTAGTTGTCCAGTTTTCCCAGCACCACTTATTGAAGAGGCTGACTTTTCTCCACTGTATATTCTTGCTTCCTTTACCAAAGATAAGGTTACCATAAGTGGGTGGGTTTATCTCTGGGCTTTCTATCCTCTTCCATTGATCTATATTTCTGTTTTTGTGCCACTACCATACTGTTTTGATTACTGTAGATTTGTAGTATAGTCTGAAATCAGGGAGCCTGATTCTTCCAGCTTTGTTTCTCTTTCTCAAGATTGCTTTGGCTATTCGGGGTCTTTTGTGTTTCCATACAAATTGTGAAATGTTTTGTTCTAGTTCTGTGAAAAATGCCATTGGTAGTTTCATAGGGATTGCATTGAATCTGTAGATTGCTTTGGGTAGTAGAGTCATTTTCACAATGTTGATTCTTCCAATCCAAGAACATGGTACATCTCTCCATCTGTTTTTGTATCATCTTTAATTTCTTACATCAGTATCTTATAGATTTCTGCAAACAGTTCTTTTGTCTACTTAGGTAGGTGTATTCCTAGATATTTTGTTCTTTTTGTTGCAATGGTAAATGGGAAAGTTTTATTAATTTCACTTTCAGATTTTTCATCATTAGTGTAAAGGAATGCAAGAGATTTCTGTGCACTAATTTTGTATCCTGCTACTTTACCAAATTCATTGATTAGCTCTAGTAGTTTTCTGGTAGTATCTTTAGGATTCTCTATGTATAGTATCATATCATCTGCAAACAGTGACAGCTTTACTTCTTCTTTTCCAATTTGGATTCCTTTCATTTCTTTTTCTTCTCTGATTGCTGTGGCTAAAACTTCCAAAACTATGTTGAATAATAGTGGTAACAGTGGGCAACCTTGTCTTGTTCCTGATCGTAGTGGAAATGGTTTCAGTTTTTCACAACTGAGGATGATGTTGGCTGTGGGTTTGTCATATATGGCCTTTATTATGTTGAGGTAAGTTCGCTCTATGCCTACTTTCTGGGTGGTTTTTATCATAAATGGGTGTTGAATTTTGTTGAAAGCTTTCTCTGCATCTATTGAGATGATCATATGGTTTTTCTCCTTCAATTTGTTAATAATGTGTATCATATTGATTGATTTGCGTATATTGTAGAATCCTTGCCTTCCTGGGATAAACCCCACTTGATCACGGTGAATTATCCTTTTAATGTGCTGTTGGACTCTGTTTGATAGTATTTTGTTGAGGATTTTTGCGTCTATGTTCATCAGTGATATTGGCCTGTAGTTTCCTTTCTTTGTGACATCTTTGTCTGGTTTTGGTATCAGGGTGGTGGTGGCCTCGTAGAATGAGTTTGGGAGTGTTCCTCTCTCTGCTGTATTTTGGAAGAGTTTGAGAAGGATATGTGTTAACTCGTCTCTAAATGTTTGATTGAATTCGCCTGTGAAGCCATCTGGCCCTGGGCTTTTGTTTGTTGGAAGATTTTTAATCACAGTTTCAATTTCAGTGCTTTTGATTGGTCTGTTCATATTTGCTATTTCTTCTTGGTTCAGTCTCAGAAGGTTGTGCATTTCTAAGAATTTGTCCATTTCTTCCAGGTTGTCCACTTTATTGACGTAAAGTTGCTTGTAGTAATCTCTCATTATCCTTAGTGTTTCTGGAGTGTCAGTTGTTACTTCTCCTTTTTCATTTCTAATTCTGTTGATTTGAGACTTCTCCCTGTTTTTGTTGATGAGTCTGGCTAATGGTTTATCAATTTTGTTTATCTTATTAAAGAGTCAGTCAGCTTACAGTTTTATTGATCTTTGCTATTGTTTCCTTCATTTCTTTTTCATTTATTTTTGATCTAACCTTTATGATTTCTTTCCGTCAGCTAACTTTGCGGTTTTTTGTGTGTGTTCTCCTTTCTCTAATTGTTTTAGGTGTAAGGTTAGGTTTTTTATTTGAAATGTTTCTTGTTTCTTAAGGTAGTATTGTATTGCTATAAACTTCCCTCTGAGAACTGCTTTTGCTGCCTCCCATAGGTTTTGGGTCGTCGCGTTTTCATTGTTATTTGCTTCTAGGTATTTTTGATTTCCTGTTTGATTTCTTCAGTGATCCCTTTGTTATTAGTAGTATATTGTTAGCCTCCATGTGTCTGTATTTTTTACAGATTTTTTCCTGTAATTGATATCTACTCTCATAGTGTTGTGGTCAGAAAAGATACTTGATACGATTTCAATTTTCTTACATTTACCAAGGGTTGATTTGTGACCCAAGATATGATGTATCCTGGAGAATGTTCCATGAGAACTTGAGAAGAAAGTTTATTCTGTTGTTTTAGGATGAAATGTCCTATAAATATCAATTAAGTCCATCTTGTTTAATTTATCATTTAAAACTTGTGTTTCCTTATTTATTTTCATTTTGGGTGATCTATCCATTGATAAAAGTAGGGTGTTAAAGTCCCCTACTATGACTGTGTTACTGTCGATTTCCCCTTATGGATGTTAGTGCTTGCCTTATGTATTGAGGTACTCCTATGTTGGGTGCCTAAATATTTACAATTCTTATATCTTCTTCTTGGATTGATCCCTTGATCATTATGTATTGTCCTTCTTTGTCTCTTGTAATACTCTTGTTTTAAAGTCTATTTTGTCTGACATGAGACTTGCTACTCCAGCTTTCTTTTGATTTCCATTTGCATGGAAAAACTTTTTTTTTTTTTGAAGTTGAAGTAGCAATGTTTATTTTATTTTATTTTATTTTTTTAGTAACTGGAAAGCTCTGGATTCTGTTTTAATGCATTTTTTAAAAATTAATTAATTAATTAATTAATTTTTGGCTGTGTTGGGTCTTCGTTTCTGCGCAAGGGCTTTCTCCAGTTGCGGCAAGTGGGGGCCACTCTTCATCACGATGCGCGGGCCTCTCACTGTTGCGGCCTCTCTTGTTGCAGACCACAGGCTCCAGACGTGCAGGCTCAATAGTTTTGTGGCTCACGGGCCCAGTTGCTCTGCGGCATGTGGGATCTTCCCAAACCAGGGCTTGAACCTGTGTCCCCTGCATTAGCAGGCAGATTCTCAACCACTGCGCCATCAGGGAAGCCCTGGAATAACTTCTTCCATCCCCTCACTTTCAGTCTCTAAGTGTCCCTATGTCTGAAATGGGTCGCTTGTAGACAGCATATATACAGGTCTTGCTTTTGTATCCATTCAGCCAGTCTATGTCTTTTGGTTGGAGCATTTAATCCATTTACATTTAAGGTAATTATCAATATGTATGTTCCTATTACCATTTTCTTACTTTTTCTCAGTTTGTTATTGTAGGTCTTTTCCTTCTCTTGTGTTTCCTGCCTAGAGAAGTTCCTTTAGCACTTGTTGTAAAGCTGGTTTTGTGGTGCTGAATTCTCTTAGCTTTTGCTTGTCTGTAAAGTTTTGAATTTCTCCATCAAATCTGAATGAGATCTTTGCTGGGTACAGTAATCTTTGTTGTAGATTTTTCCCTTCATCACTTTATATATGTCCTGCCACTCTCTTCTGGCTTGCAGAGTTTCTGCTGAAAGCTAAGTTGTTAACCTTATGGGGATTCCCTTGTGTGTTACTTGTTGTTTTTCCCTT
The DNA here is from genome assembly GCF_009873245.2 of Balaenoptera musculus. Classification (NCBI taxonomy): domain Eukaryota; kingdom Metazoa; phylum Chordata; class Mammalia; order Artiodactyla; family Balaenopteridae; genus Balaenoptera; species Balaenoptera musculus. Next base: position 52,698,088 of record NC_045801.1, on the reverse strand, counting down.
GCTACTTTAATATTTTTTCTTTGTATTTAATTTTTGATAGTTTGATTAATATGTGTCTTAGCCTGTTTCTCCTTGGATTTATCCTGTATGGGACTCTGTGTTTCCTGGACTTGATTAACTATTTCCTTTCCCATATTAGGGAAGTTTTCAACTATAATCTCTTCAAATATTTTCTCAGTCCCTTTCTTTTTCTCTTCTTCTTCTGGGACCCCTATTATTTGAATATTGGTGTGTTTAATGTTTTCCCAGAGGTCTCTGAGAATGTCCTCAATTCTTTCCATTCTTTTTTTTTTAAATTTTGCTTTGCAGTGGTTATTTCCAGTATTTTATCTTCTAGGTCAGTTATCCGTTTTCTGTCTCAGCTATTCTGCTATTAATCCCTTCTAGAGAATTTTTAATTTCATTTATTGTGTTGTTCATCACTGTTTGTTTGGTCTTTAGTTCTTCTAGGTCCTTGTTAAATGATTCTTGTATTTTCTCCATTGTATTTCCAAGATTTTGGATATCTTTACTATCATTATTCTGAATTCTTTTTCAGGTAGACTGCCTATTTCCTCTTCAATTGTTAGGTCTGGTGGGTTTTTACCTTGCTCGTTCATCTGCTGTGTGTTTCTCTGTCTTCTCATTTTGCTTAACTTACTGTGTTTGGAGTCTGCTTTTCGCAGGCTGCAGATTTGTAGTTCCCATTGTTTTTACTGTCTGCCCCCGGTGGTTAAGATTGTTTCAGTGGGTTGTTTAGGCTTCCTGGTGCAGGGGACTACTGCCTGTGTTCTGGTGGTTGAGGCTGGATCTTGTCTTTCTGGTGAGCAGGACCACATCTGGTGGTGTGTTTTGGGGTGTCTGTGGTCTCATTATGATTTAGGCAGCCTTTCTGCTCATGGGTGTGGTTGTGTTCCTGTCTTGCTAGTTGTTTGGCAAACGGTGTCCAGCACTGTAGCTTGCTGGTTGTTGAGTGGGGCTGGGTCTTGACATTGAGGTGGAGATCTCTGGGATATTTTTGCTATTTGATATTATGTGGAGCTGGGAGGTCTCTTGTGGACCAATGTCCTGAACTTGGCTCTCCCACCTCAGAGATGCAGCCCTGAGGCCTGGCTGGAGCACCAAGAGCCTGTCATCCACACCACTCAGAATAAAGGGAGAAGAAAAAAGAAAGAAAGAAGAAGATAAAATAAAATAAAATAAAATATTATTAAAGTAAAAAATAGTTATTAAAAAATTTTTTAAAGTAATAAAAAAAAAGAAAGAAAGAAGAGAGCAACCAAACCAAAAAACAAATCCACCAATTATAGCAAGCACTGAAAACTATACTAAAAACAAAGAAAAACAGAAAAATACAGACGGACAGAACCATAGGACAAATGGTAAAAGCAAAGCTATACAGACAAAATCACACAGAGAAGCATACACATACACACTCACAAAAAGTGAAAAAGAAAAAAATATATATATCGTTGCTCCCAAAATCCACCTCCTCAATTTGGTATGATTCTTTGTCTATTCAGGTATTCCACAGATGCAGGGTACATCAAGTTGACTGTGGAGATTTAATCTGCTGCTATTGAGGCTGCTGGGAGAAATTTCCCTTTCTCTTCTTTGTTCACACAGCTCCTACGGTTCAGCTTTGGATTTGGCTCTGCCTCTGTGTTTAGGTCACCTGAGGGCCTCTGTTCTTCTTTCAGACAGGACGGGGTTAAAGGAGCAGCTGCTTTGGGGGCTCTGGCTCACTCAGGCTGGGGGGAGGGAGGGATACGGAATGCAGGGCAAGCCTGCAGCGGCAGAGGCCAGAGTGACGTTGCACCAGCCTGAGATGTATCATGTGTTCTCCTGGGGAAGTTTTCCCTGTATCACTGGACCCTGGCAGTGGCGGGCTGCACAGGCTCCTGGGAGGTGAGGTGTGGAGAGTGACCTGTGCTTGCACACAGGCTTCTTGGTGGCTGTAGCAGCAGCCTTAGCGTCTCATGCCCGTCTCTGGGGTCCACGCTGATAGCCGTGGCCCGCCCATCTCTGGAGCTCCTTTAAGCGGCGCTCTTAATCCCCTTTCCTCGCACACCAGGAAACAAAGAGGCAAGAAAAAGTCTCTTGTCTCTTCAGCAGCTCCAGACTTTTTCCCGGACTCCCTCCTGGCTAGCTGTGGTGCACTAGCCCTCTTCAGGCTGTGTTCACGCAGCCAACCCCAGTCCTCTTCCTGGGATTTGACCTCCGAAGCCTGAGCCCCAGCTCCCAGCCCCCAGCAGACAAGCCTCTTGGGCTGGTGAATTTCTCTGTGTGGGAATCTCTCCGCTTTGCCCTCCGCACCCCTGTTGCTGTGTTCTCCTCCATGGCTCTGAAGCTCCCCCCGTCCGCCACCCGCCGTCTCCACCCGCGAAGGGGCTTCCTAGTGTGTGGAAACCTTTCCTCCTTCACAGGTCCCTCCCAGTGGTGTAGGTTCCATCCCTATTCTTTTGTCTCTGTTTTTTCTTTTTTCTTTTGCCCTACCCAGGTATGTGGGGAGTTTCTTGACTTTTGGGAAGTCTGAGGTCTTCTTCCAGCATTCAGTAGGTGTTCTGTAAGAGTTGTTCCACATGTACATGTATTTCTGATGTATTTGTGGGGAGGAAGGTGATCTCCACATCTTACTCTTCCACCGTCTTGAATCTCCTCTCTTGAATTTTTTTAATGTTCCAAATATAATTGATCCATTACCAAGTGTTAAATGCATAGGACTTTACTGATTTTGTACTGCTAGTTTTTAAAACATTGAGTGTGATGTACTTCAAAACCTCAGAATAAATATTTTAAAAGTAGTTAAATGACTGTGATCATTTAATAAATATCAATGCAAGAAACTTGTACTTGAGCAAGCTAAGAAAGTCATTACAGCAGTATTTCTGATGGAACCAATGTTATACCTGTTCAAGCTACACTGAATCTAATAATCTGTGACAGAAGAAATGGGAAAAGTTATGAAAGCTTTTCATTACATCAGAAGTTGAAAGAAAGGAAAAACATGGCTTGTTTCAATTTTATTCATAGTTCAACAGATAGGATCCCAATGGAAAAGAAATTAATTGTCTAAATAGTGCCAACCTTTTATAATCGTTGCCCCGTATTCTGGAACTTAATCCCTGAATCTATTTTCCTGCAATGGTATGAATTTTTTATCCAGGCAGCATTTGAATTGCAAAGGGGCATCTTCAGTTCACACCCTCCCACCCCCCATCCCCCCTCCCCCACCCCACCACCCACTTCCACACCGTGTGTCTTCATCACCAAAGCAGTAGGGGGCTATGTCTGGCTGTTCCCCCTGCATAAAACTCTCACAGATGCAAACCAGCCCACACTATCAGTCCTATTCTACCTCAGAATCTTCCCTCACAAACCTTCACTGTCTCTAGGATGGCTCTGAATATAGAAAAATCACAAGCTCCAGGGTAGCCTGGCATAAAATGAACGTTCAGGCCTTTGAAGTCTGAAAAGAATTCTAATCAACTGGAACCTGATAAGTATTCTGGATACCTCATGCATTTTTGATATTTTCTATCTTGCCACATTTTTAGGAATACATTTTAATAATGTTCAGTAACATTTCCTAAAAGCAAACTTTGCTAGCCTGTGGTCTACTGGAAGTAACATCTATAGCTGTCATTTCAAACTGTGTGAATTGGACAAGGTGTGAAATCTTTGGGGCTTAGTTGTCTCAAAAACGTGGAAAAATAGCTTATCTTTAAAAAGGCAGAAAGCTGAAAAAGTGTGATATAATATATCATACACATACACACACACATACACACACACACACACACAGATTTTTATTTCATTCCAAGTCAAAAAATAAAAGGAGGAAAAGGAAACAATACTTCTTCCATTTTCACTTTCTTCCAGGAATAATAATGAGTTTTTTATATACATCATTTCATCTATTGCCTAAAACAACTTTGGGGAGTAGGTATTTTATAAGTAACTAGTTTTAAAGACGTTAAGTAACCTCCCAAAGGTCATCATGATAATAAAGGCAGAATCAAGATTCAACCACGGTCTGTAAGATTCCAGTGACCTTAGATATTTCACGGATTACTGTTCACAGATTTTATTGATTTTAATCTGTGCTGTACTCTTATGATTTTTGCCATATCTATAAACCATTGGTAGTATTTTAACTTAATTTTTTAAATTAAATTGTCTTATCTTTTTTAATTTAAAATAAATGTATCTTTAAAACTAAACTTTAGTCCATTCCAGTAAATGAAAAACCATGTTATCCTTTTTCATAAGTAAGAAATATATTTTAAATAAATGTAATGAAAAGACAAAACTTTTTTTTTTAATTTAGCTTGGTTTTTTTCATATGTTGAAAAATCTTGTGTTCCTTCTTCTCTCTCTCTCTCTCATTAAAAAATATCATAGACTATAATAGAGAAATGTCAGGACAAGCATGAGCAGAAATTTTCTCTTTAATGCAATCAGAACTGGAAGAACACTGAGAGGGACAATTGATGATTCAATGTTTTTCATGCATCTTCCCACCTAACAATGTCTTGGGCACCTTCAGCAGTTTGTTTACCACTCTGCAAACGTGGAGCTCAGTTGTGCTGCCCTGCACTTCACACTTGATGCGATGATGACTGAATGACATTCTGATTGGCCATCACCCTCCTGCAGTCATCTGCCTTGCACAGTTTTCTACTTGAAATTGGCAGAAATTTTGTATGCAAATGAATTGTTAGCTCACATTAGAAAAGTATGTCAAATTTTATACAATTTGATATGTCTTTTTAATCATGTGCATAGCTTCTCCATTAAAATAACTTGAGTGCACCTCATTCTTCTGGATTTTATCTGTGTGCTAAAAATAAACGATTTTTGTTCCTGTAAAAAATATTCAATATCATCTCTTTAAAAAAAGTTTTCTTAACCTTTACTACAAGAAAAACGTTCATATGTATCGAAAGAGTTTGAAATATCATAGTATGTATATGAAAAGTAATAACTGTGAAACCAGTTATTCTCAAATTTTACCCAGAATTTTAAATGGTTTTAAAATTTAAGATACATTTCATTTTCTAATCTTTGGGGCCACATTTGATCTCCATAAATACTGATGCTACAAGCAAAGGACATTTTTCTTTGAACTATCTCTGTAAACATAAATCGAGTAACTATATCTGGAAGTAAATTAGGTTGAAAAAATTCACCCATATAATTGATTTTTTCCCTATGTGAGGTATGGTATTTTCTTATGGTATATTTTCTTCTGGTAAAATTGTTTATTCCTTTTTGTAGTTCAAATGGTTCAGCCAATGAGATGATTACACTAAAATATTCAATAACTGTTAGCTATTATTATTGCTTTATAGGTATGTAAGCATTGACAGTGTTATAAGAAGAAAAAAATGAGATAGAAGTCCAGTTACAAAATAACATTGTCCATCACCCCCTAAAATAAAATTTATTTAAAGTATAGTAAGGCTATGTGCAGATAAGCAAGTAAATATTTGTAATTATTCTTTGTGACTCAGAAGCCAGTCTCCTGTGCTCTTTTATTTGCCTATATTTTTAGCAGCAAAATAGAGAATCTGCAAAATCGTGTCATAAGTGCCTTCCCTATCAGCTTCCCAGCACTCATCTACCAAAACTCCATTAGACAAAATGTAGCTCCTGAGGCCCGAACAAACCAACAAAATCCTTGGGGACATTCTGTCTAAAACTTCACCTGCACCGTTATTTCCCCAGCACCTCCCACCAAGGACGCACATTTTTTAGAGGAAGGTTTTTGTGGAGAGCATGTCATTGCCTACATTCAGACATGGGGCATCTATTCTGTGATGGTTATTTCAAATCAAGTATTTATTTTAATTTGGCCTTCAAGTAAGGGCAACTTAATGCGATTCTGGACTGGATTTTTTTTACCACTTCCAATTAGACCCTGGGCAGGTGACTATCTTTCCTTGTGCCTCAGACTTCTCTTCATTAAGATGAGTGTTTGTAAAATACTTCAGAACTCATTTATCATTTCAGATGTACATTGCAAACGTAGGAGATATTATATTTATGGTCCAAGTAATACCACATAGTGCTTATGCAGCAAAAAACTCCAGGGGTAGGTGATAACAGCAAAAAGCCAGGCAGACACAGTGCCCTTTCTCTTTAGCACACGACACAGTTTAGTGATCAATCATGAGCCTTCTGTGGATTTGCAAAGTCAAATCCGATGAACAGGTGATGATACAGCATTCTGTTCAGGTCCATAAAATGTTACTTCCTAGAGGAATCTAATTATAAAGGAAAAATCTTTTCAAATAAAAGTTTGTTTTCTGATTTGGGGAAAGATTTGTTCACAGAAATTTTCTAGGAGAGAACTCAGCTTATGTTAAATTATTTCATTAATTTATTGAATTAAAATGCTCCCAGCTCTTATTTATCTTTATCCATATCAGAACGATCATATAACTGATACTATTTCTAAATTCTACATTTTCTTATAATATAAAAAGGAAAACAGAGGTAAGTGAGCTGGTATCCTAAGCCTATTTCAAAAAGTAACTAGCAGTGGATATGACAAAGTCCAATTTCCAATTCCTTCTACATGTTACAATTCTGGGATTTTTTTTTACAGTCATAATAATCCAAGGCACTATGACTCTGAAATCTCTCTGAGTCATTCAGGATTTTATTACATCCAGCATAATTTGAGTGCTAAGAGTATTTTGATAATATTCCAAAGCTTAAGATTTTTAAATTAACTGTATTTCTCAAATATACTGATAAAAACAAGGTTTTATTAATACAATAATAGCATAATTATTTCTTTCACTTCACTATTTCACTTGCTCTCTCAGATTAATTTTGCTCAATTTTGAAATTGAAGCTATTTTATTTTCTAATTCTTTGACAGGTGTATACAGTAAATTTAATTAAATTAAATGAGAATTGTTAAATAACCATGAAAACCTTCCGCCAGCTATTCTGAATAGTCATGAATTAACTATACAATTTCTAGTGGCTTTTAAAATTCAGCCTCTAAACCAATCAATTCTAAATCACATTTTCAATTATATATAAAGTAATTTAAAATATTTCTTCTTGTGGTGCCAAAACTAATTACCCAAAGAACTGTAGAAAGCAGTAAAATGTGTAAAATTTCAAAGTTCATAATAATCTCGGCATTAATCAGCATTTGGCTTCTAGCACTGGAATTAACTTAAACAATTTGGAGTATTATCTTGAAATTATCATTATCTTTACCAGCCCTGGGAGTAGCTAATGGTTGTTAGACACTGTATAATTAGCATGAGAAATCAGAAATCGATGTATGATCAAATACAAGTTATGTGCCAAATAAAATTACTGTAATTTATCAATTCAGCTACTCAAATATGATTGTCAGTGAGCCCAAAACACTCAAAACACAATTATAATTAACTTCAGAAAGTATCAGGGAACAGTCTGGGAAAAATTAAAAGAAAGGTTTTAATACTTTGTATAACAGAACATTCAAGCTCTGGTAAATCATATAATTTAGCAATTATTTTTCAGTAGTAAATTAATTAAATTTTTACACAGACTTTTTAAATACTAAAACTTGTAACCCACATTAGATAATTTTACTCTGAAGTTAAATGTTCTTTTTTCTTAATCAAATGTATTTTTACAACATAAAATGTCTCCTTTAGACAGAGGCCTAAGTTCCCTGGTGGTCTAGTGGTTAGGATTCGGTGCTCTCCTTTAGACAGGTACCTAAAGCAAGTTTTTAATTTAAATGATTTTGAATTAATTCAAGACAGAACTTTAAAAAATAAATCCAGAGAAAGGCAGGTGGGAGGTTATATGCAAATCCTAGTACTTTCCCAGTAATTCCATCTCTTTTGTCCCACTCATCATAGGCGCACCAGTGTATTTTCACATCCCAGTTGAGATCACCTATGCTAAAATTAATGATGTGCCCAGTCTGCCTGCTTACTGTCCTTCTTACAACTGGGCAGAACAGAATATTAGAGAAAACACTGGTCTTAAATAAAGCAGCCTGGGTTTGATTTAGTCAAGACAATCACTGTCTTATCCAAGGATTTGTGAGTGATATGAGGATGATTCTTGCCCAAGAACCTACCTCAATGGTTTCTCATAAAAATCAAATGGGAATATATATATAAAGTATTTTATAAACTTTCACACAGTATACAAATAAAAGTTATTATTGATGCTTGTGGCCCATACCCACAGTGTTAACCCAGTCCCAGATTCTAAGAATAGTCCAAACCCAGTCTCTACTTGGGGCAAATTAAGGGAGTCTTAGCTAAGTAATTAAGATGCTTCAGACTGTAAGACATTCTTGTTGTCTCTCTTACTGTAAACTTATTAGTTTCTCTAGGTTTATTCTAACAACTGTATCCTTCCTTATTCCTGGGAACAAATGGGGTCCCAAAATATAAATGAATAAGTGAATCAAAACAAGAAAATCTTATTCTTCAGATTCCTGCTCTAATGTTCTGTCTAATACCAGTTCACCTCCCCCTGGAGTTGGTCTCTGCCTTCCTCTCTCTTACTGTCTTTGGAGAAATGACCTGAATCCATGTCCCATAGACGGGAATCTCCTGGTACTTCTATACCTCTCAAATTCTGTCTGACTGTCTGATTTGTTACCACACTCTAGGTTTTGTCTCAATATATTGTTCAGCCAATTAGCAGATTTAGACTCAACGAAGCAAATTCTCTTCTAACCACTATTATCTACAAATGGAGCAAGATTCCTTTTGAGGTAAAGAGTTCTGTATCCCCCTAAGCTAGTCAGGACAAAGCTATGTACCCACCAGCAATGGAAAGCCCTGCTGCTTTGGTTGGGAGCTTAGACAAGATCATTCTATAATCCTAGGTAACCTGCTTAACTCCTCTGTTGCTCTGATTTGCTAATGCTTCTGGAATGACAATAGAGAGGACAATGTATGCCTTCTGACATTGTTGTTCTTTGCCACACTAAACAAATTGTTCCTATGATGAATCCAAAAGAGAAGATACTATTCCCCTCTTATTTGAATATTATTTGTGATTTCAGTTAAATGAAATGTACTCCAGAAACACAAATGATCTGTGTGTTTAGATGTAAAGACTATTACTGCACTAATGTATTTGTTAGAGATATTAGTAATTAGATACAAAAATGGTGTAATTAACTCTGAAAATAATTTTTTTAATCACATATAGTAAGCCATGTCCCAAACCAAATATCCATAAAGAATATGGCATTTCTAATTGTAATTTTACATTACCACGCTATTTTCAGTTCAATATCGAAAACTCTTTATTTTGTATCTGGTATCATCAATGTCATAAACTAAAACGTGAATGTCAAAAGTTTAGCAGTCACTTTATAATATTTGTAGGAACACAATTTATTTGAATTTGGTAAATAAAGTTAAATTAACATTAATTTTGTTTTCTTTTTCCTTTTACTTTTATGATGGTTTTATAATATTGTTTTGTATTTTCCTTCATTTTATGAGAGGACATCAAACATCTGAACATTATTTATGTAGTAAATCCAATGATGCTATAGAAAATGACTGATTTTCCCAGTCTTTACATCTTTCCATTTGGTTATGGAATAAAAAAGCCTAATGATTTGGATATTTGTGATCCAATATAGTATAAATAGCTAGGGTTTTGTCTCTTGGTCATGAGACACAGATGGAAAATAAGATAAAGACATGGGAATAATGGGCAGAATAATGGGTGTGGATTATAAAACTGAACTGTTAGGAATCAGAGAGAAAAATAAGTAAGGAGAGAGAAAATGGGATGGAGATAGGAAAGAAGCAGTAAGAGTGACCAGGTAGCACGTCCAGAAGACAGTTGGCCAGTGGAGTCATAACTTGCCAAAAATCACTATAGTTAATGTGCACTACAGATTGGGTCATAAGTTGCACCCAACTTAAATAAGTTTGATGGTATTTAGGACAACTGAAGCCAGAGAACTCCCACCAAAATAACTATATAAGCTAGTAAATTAAACATCCCTAGTTCCACGGATGCTGATAAAAGACAGGAGACTCCTGAAAAAAAAGACTCAGCTACTCACCTCAAGAGAGTACAAGTATCAGGATAGCTGCACTGATTTCTTTGACCCAAGACCCACGTCAGAGATGGAAGGCCAGGTAGAGTTTGCATGCACCGCAGGAGAGAGACCTTGAGTTTAGGAGATCCAATTTCCTAACAAGTAGTAATCAAACCTGTTCTTTGTCCAGAGGGAAACAAGATTTATTGCAGAACTATGTGATACATTCCTGAGTACAGTCCTCAGTTCTCAGGATTGCCAGCCAAATAAATAATCCTGAGAAGTGGGCTTTGAGAAAGAATAGTCAGTTTTGTGATGTTAGCACACTCAGCAAGACATGTAGGAATGTGAGCGGCCCACAAGGAATGCCTCTCAACAGTGAAACAAAGTGGTTCTCAAAGAGCAGGATGCCCAGATTAGCATCACTCACAGCCTTAAAAGAAATGCAATTTCTTGGGCCTCATTTCAGACCTAGTTGTCTTAGACCATTCAGGCTACTATAACAATAGACCACAGACTGGGTGGCTTATCAACAACAAACATTTATTTCTCACAGTTCTGGAGGCTGGGAAGTCCAAGATCACAGCATCGACAGGTTTGGTGTCTGGTGAGAGCCCACTTCTTAGTTCATAGACTGATGTCTTTTCACTGTGTCCTCACATTGCAGAAGGGGTGATGAAGCTCTGGGAGGAAAAGCTTCCTCTTTTCTAAGGACACTAATCCAATTTTTGAGGATTCTATCTCACGATCAAATAATTTCCCCAAAGCCCTACCTCCTAATATGATCACACTGGGCATTAGAATTTCAACATACAAATTTGGAGAAGACACAACATTCAGCCCGCAAGACTAGAAAAACAGAAATTCAGCAATCTGAGTTTAACAAATACACTCAGTAATTCTGAGACCCACTAAAGTTTGAGAACCAACAGTGTAATGAAAAGAATTCTTGATAGCAGTCAGGATCCCAGAACTAGTCAAGGCTTCGACCAACTACCTGAACATGTTACTCAGCTTGTCTGTGCCTTAGTATCTTCACCTATAGCAGGAAGAGATAATTTTTTTTTTTTAACTGAGGTATAGTTGTTTTACAATGTTGTATTAGTTCCTACTGTACAGTGGAGTTCCCTGTGCTATAAAGCAGGTTCTTATTAGTTATCTATTTTATACATATTAGTGTATATATGTCAATCCCAATCTCCCAATTCATCCCACACCCCCTTTCCCCCTTGGTGTCCATATGTTTGTTCTCTACATCTGTGTCTCTATTTCTGCCTTGTAAACCAGTTCATCTGTACCATTTTTCTAGATTCCACATATATGCGTTAATATACGACATTTGTTTTTCTCTTTGTGACTTACTTCACTCTGTATGACAGTCTCTAGGTCCATCCACATCTCTACAAATGACCCGATTCCTTTCTGTTTTATGGCTAACATTCCATTGTATATATGTACCACATCTTCTTTATCCATTCGTCTGTCAGTGGGAACTTAGGTTGCTTCCATGACCTGGTTATTGTAAATAGTGCTGCAATGAACATTGGGGTGCATGTGTCTTTTTGAATTATTCCTTATTGCTCATATTTGTTGAAGTCCTCTATTCCTTGTCATGTAGCTTTATCAATATTGCCTGACCTTGAAATGCACATGGCAAGCATTGGTAAAACCAGGAGAGATCAGCTGGCAAAGCAGCTCCCCAAGGTCTCATTACCATCCTCCACAGTCCATAGCCTGGGGCTAGCCTCCCAGGCTCCCAGAACTTCTTTGTCAGCAGGCTGGGACAGGAACAGTACCTCAGACAAATGTTAACCAATCTGGAATAGGCTGGCCAATCAACCCAGAAGATCCGTTTATGCATTTATAGGGAGACTAAGTGAAAGAGAGGCTAGCCCAATGTTCTCTGGCCTGAGCATTCTCTTCCAGTAAAGCAAGCTGCTCAGAATTGTAATCAGAAGTTCTACTTGGAAAACATGGATTTAGAACAGATTGTTGATCGAATGTTCTTAGTCTGTCTGATGTGTCCGTGTCTGTAATAGGAATATACCTGTCATTACGGGCCAAGTACATTTCCAGGGTCTGGCCACCTTCTCCTGTGGACAGCCCCTGAATGGCACAGCCAAACTGTCCTCTGAGATTTTCCTGTTTTTCTGTGCTTGCAGTGCCAAACAAGTCTCTCTCAGATCAACACATTTTTTTCCTTTGGCTGATTTAATAATCTTCAGTTATGTTCTAATCAAGTCTCAAAGACCCTAAAATCTTCAGCCTGTCTTAAGTGACATTGCATATTCTCTGCCCTGATCACTTCAGTTTTGATCTTCAAGTTATAGTCTCAGAAGACAATTTGATCATCTTATTTCCAAATTTCTGGCTGGTTACTACACTTTTGTTTTCTCCTCTGTTTTCCGCACCCTGCTTCCCTAAATGGTCATCACCCTAGTAAAGCTGCAGTTCTTCTCAGGTGGGACTCGAACCAGCCAAAACTCAGACTGGGACTTGAACCCACGATCCCTGACTTAGGAGGGGACTCAAACCCACTGTCTTTTCATTGAAACTGCTCATCTGGTGTCAGGATTTACTGAAGCTCAGGTTATTTTGTGTCGGTGCAGAAAGAATTCAGTGAGAAGCAAAGTTGCAGGCAAAGAGTGAACTTATTAACATAGGATGCTTGTGAGAAATACAAGTGGGCAGGTGGTAGAGGCTCTGCCTCAAGGACTGAGAGGACTTTATTTTCATAAACAAAAGTGGGGAGGGGGAGAAGATCACCTTCTTCCACATTCTTAGGCAGGCGTCTATGCTTACATCATTAGTTCCTCCTTTGACCCTATGTGGTTTAACTGGGACTATCGTGGCACTATTTAAATCATATGTATATTATTAGCAAAAGGATGGTAACATATACTATTAATAAAATATGGTAATTCATCTCAGGTTTTGGTATAATGTCCCCTTTCACCTATATTTCTGTCTTGACTACATGCAGAAGTGCTACTCTTCAAGAACTATTAACTGTCTGACTTCATGTAACAAGATTAAGACTCCATATCTATTGTCTTGTGTTTTAACTATCAGGGTTTGTGGCTTGAGTGTGTCCGGTGCTTGGATGGACCTGGTCTTCCTTCAAGGTAGTGTAGATTGTTGCTAGGTTACTGGATTCTTTCCTTGAGTGGGCATTAGCTTATAACAGTCTCCCAAACTCCCTTAAAATTCCCTTTCTATCTTGAATTCCCTAGTGGGGTTTCTAAACTGACTATTTAGTTATCCTACTCTACCCCTATCACCAGAATTGGAGACTATCAGCCTCCAAGAATCACATAGTAGAGCAGCTGCCTTCATTTGTACCATTCCAGAGAGTTACTTCCCTCTTGGTTTTCATTCCATTATGGATTTTCTGATGTGATTATTTCGCCTTACAGTATAATGCAATTTTGGCCCCAAGAGCTTATTAATAGAAGGTAAGTTTTAATTTATAATGAACAGTCACTCCTGGGAATCTATTTATGTTATTTAGAAATTTGAATTGAATTGAATTGGATCTCATTTGTAATAAGGGATTTGTAAAAACCAAATATATTCACATTGTCTATAAAAAGTAAATGGCTGAATAATTACTCAATAAACATAATTAGTGGTGACAACAAATATAGATTATTCTCATTCATGAGACTTGCTTTTCCATAAAATGTTATATAGCTTGTATTACCCACATATTTTCATTTACTTTTTTTGCTCTGTAGATGCTATTTAGAAATATAGATTACTATATCTATTTATTAGTTATAAATCTCAAATAGAAAAAAGATAACCAGAAGCATTTCTGACATGAAAGAAATAATATTTCTTTAAAAGTATTATCCTTTTTTTTTTTGGTAAAACTCTAAATAAGGTGTATTTATTCAATATATTTCTGTACTTATTTTATTTCAAATATATTACTGCATGAGGTTTAAAATTAAATGTGCTTTCCCTGTAGATTAATACTATCCTTTTCATCTTTGTCAAGTAGAAGTAAATTGCTTGGTTCAATATAAACTAAGCCCATTTGAATGGCTCTTCTTTGTTGTTTTGCAGAAATAGGAGAGATTGAGAGTTGAAAAATAATTCATCATCAGGAGAATTTATTTTAAAAACATCCAAGCTCCTATACAGCCAGCAGATAAATTACCCACTAGTCAAGAGAAGGAAAGCACAATTAATTTCACATTATACTAAACCAATCAGCTCCTTAAGCAGCTGTCTTTTTTGAGAAAAAGCAGCAAGAATGTCATAGTTGTTCCTTCCTCCCATGCCTTTAGAAGCAAACAGCTAGTCTTTTCTCAGACTACAAATTCTATGGAAAGCAGGGTGAATATATATATATTTTTTTTTTAAATAAATTTATTTATTTATTTATTTTTGGCTGCGTGGGTCTTCGTTGCTGTGCGTGGGCTTTCTCTAGTTGCAACAAGCGGGGGCTACTTTTCTTTGTGGTGCACGTACTTCTCATTGAGGTGGCTTCTCTTGTTCCGGAGCACGGGCTCTAGGCACGTGGGCTTCAGTAGCTGTGGCACGTGGGCTCAGTAGTTGTGGCACACGGGCTTAGTGCTCCGCTGCATGTTGGATCTTCCCAGACCAGGAATTGAACCTGTATCCCCTGCATTGGCAGGTGGATTCTTAACCACTGTGCCACCAGGGAAGTCCCAGGGTGAATATATTTTGTTGTTTTTAGATAAGGAGAATTATATTCATGACTTGTATCCATATTTTACAGTGCAAAGTTAATGAAGCTTTTGTCTTGTACTAGTGACAGGCAAATGCTTTGAAGTTTTATGACAAGGAAGTAAGACTTCAATAAATTATTTCCAAACCTACCTTTCTTCTTTCCAGGATAATTATTTTTATGTAATCATTTACCATCAAGGAATAAAGGAAGGGTTGAGGAGAAATCATGCTGGGGTAATGGAATATGCACAAAAAATCTGCAGGCTGCAGAAGGCTTAACAAAATGGATTGTTGCTAAACAACCATTCATTACGTTTTTTGAGACCAGCAGGATGGTGTAAGAATATACTAAATTAATGTCATCTGCCATCACTTAACCTGAAGAAACACAATGATTAGTAAACTTTACATACACAACTGCTGCAGCATTTTAAGCATCTTCCATATGTAATAAGAAAGTGATCAATGGAGGCCTTGGAGGAAAGAGTGCAATGCGAGCATATAAAGAGCCTCAGTTCCTTCCTGCACACAGGTGTTATCCATCAAAACCCCCAAACCACAATTCCTTGTGTCTGCATGTCAGTATCATTCTATAGGCTAAGTTTAATTCTCTTTATTAAGGTATTCATTTCGCATTGATAAGGGATGATTTTTGGTATGCGCATACAGGAAATGTACAAAATCTCCTTTACGCCATGCAAAAAGTAGCACACTGACTTTGAACCATTAAGTTCAAGACTTTGTGCTTTAAAGATTAATTTACTCTTCCCACGTACATGCACACAGCCTGGAACTACATAAAGAACACAAATAATAACGTTTTCATTTTAAAAAATACATATATGTTTGATCAGTAAGGATATAATATAGATTGCATGAGGAAGAAGAGAGGAAGAAGAAAAAGAAAGAGGGACTGAGGGAGAGAAGCAAAAAGTGAAAGAAAGAAAGAATATCAAAATATCAAAATGTACTTAGGTCTCACCCATGAAATTTTCTTTCCTGGGGATATAAGTTTTTTAATGATTTGACTGGAGAAAAGACTATTAAGGGTATATATTTTGTTATTTTTAGTTGTTTGACTTATGAAAGCTTTTAATCAAAATTGTTAGGCATTTATTAGTAGGATTATATTTATAAGTAGAACAAGTTTTACAAAAGTACTTCTAAGAGTCCTTTGAAAAATGATTGTCCCTGATTAGTTAATTAAATGTTGTAAATGACATTTGTAAATTTTTACATATTATATATCATGTTTTTAAGTACTTCATTTGTCTGGTTTAACAAATAAAATTTTTCTGAGAAGGAGATAATTCTTAAAATCTAGTAAGTTAAATGTATCAATATGATGGCCTAAAGTTTTCTTACACTTTCTAATATCACACATGAACATAAGATGTGGATGTAAGATTTCAGATCACAAAACTGCAATCTTATTTCTCAATTTTTAGTTGCATATTCTAAGCTGAAATCATAAGATTGTCACATTAATAGATTAAATTATCTGAAATAACATGTGTTTACAGTACCAAATGTTCACAGATTTCTTAACACAAAAATATTAGTACTATGATTTCTGTTCTTGTAAACATTTTATGTTCAACTCTAAATCTTCCTAGAATTAAAAGATATGTACTCACTAAGGAAGATGACATCCAGTTAACTAAAATTATTGAGGTGCACAACTATTCTTGAGTGTGAAACTTGCACACCCATGAAGGAAGAGAAAATACCATCCAGGTTCACTGAGTTCCTTTCAACTGTGATCTTGGTAGGACATGTGACGTGAAGCTGCAGACATCCAGAGCAACTCTCACCACCTCAACTGCCATACCAGTCTTTTTCATAAGCTCTATATCACAGGCCTCAAAACTTTAATAAAGCGTCAAGTTACCTAATTCTCTGGCTACTCATAGGAGTCAGCAACTATTGGAAAGGGTAGCCTGTACCTATGATCTGTCAGCCCTCACTCAGCCACATAAGAATGGGCCTTGGATCTGG
The DNA here is from genome assembly GCF_009873245.2 of Balaenoptera musculus. Lineage (NCBI taxonomy): Eukaryota > Metazoa > Chordata > Mammalia > Artiodactyla > Balaenopteridae > Balaenoptera > Balaenoptera musculus. Next base: position 52,681,365 of record NC_045801.1, on the reverse strand, counting down.
AATACTTTCTTACTGAGAAATAAAGAGCCCACGCAGTCAGTCTTACAGCCTTGTATGGAAATACTTTCCCTGTTTTAAGCTAAATAAGTGTTCCTTTGTCTTGCTTAAATGTGTACGTCAGTGGTCCTCAGACACACCTCCATCTTTTAGTATTTCAAACTCCATGAGAGTGGGTTCCAGGTCCTTCTACAGTAGCAACAGGGGTAGTCATAGACCAATTGTCCTCCATCTGCTGCCAGGGAGACTCGATATCTATAGGGACCAGCACACGCTATTAGAGCTGTAAAGTGTCGTTCCATCCAGCGCTTGACTGTGTTAGGTTTTCCTTGACAACTTTGATACCAAAATACAAAGACAAAAATGTTTGTAGTTCTCCCCTGGGATTGATAACCAGGAGCACTGCAAGGTATTCTGCTCCCCCAATATTGATAACTGATGCACTATGTTCTTCTCAGCAGCAACTCCCATCCAAATTGATTTGCTTGTCTTTGGTTCATAAGACATACACATAGGTTTCCCATCTAACTGCAAAAAACCTTTGAAGTTGATGGATAATAGGTGTAATTATATTTTTTACCTAAATAGAAAGACCTTGAACTTAATAGGATTCTAGGATAAATAAATGCCTTTTTCCACTAATCTAAATAAACTTGCATTATTTTATCTTCATATTCATATTCAATTTCTCAATTCAGTTCTTCAACCAATTGAATTTTGACTCTTATATGGTGTTTTCTGGCTCATGGTTGCACCATGAGTCTTCCACTGTCCTTCCTGCTTCTAGCTTTCTTCTTTTGCAACCAAGGTTGTGTAACTCAGATCAGAGCCCTGTACTGGCTTTTTCTCTTATCCCGGGTACGTAAGGCTTAGGAGTGCACTGTTCAAAGCCTTTTCCAGGGGAAAAACATCCTATTTTTCCTAATATCCATATCCTATGTTCACTCTTTAGGGGCAGCAAAGATTCATGAGCAGCCCAAATCTCTTTCCCTAGCCTAGAACTTCAAGTGGTTCTCTTCTGACCTGGACAAGAACTCAGGTTGAAAAATAATTGTTGATCTCAGTCAGTAAATTAGCTGGATTTTAAAAAATCTATCATGCTATAAATATAAATAATTTTAGTGTTGTGTACAACAAAGGATCTGAGAACTTAAGCTTCTCAAAAGTATTTGCCCTAAAGACTTAAGACTTGTTTTATTCTTCTCCTAATTAAGCCTTAATTTCCAACTTATTTATTTATGCATGCTGTCAGCAATGAAACATAAATCTCTATATTTTAAAATACTTTTTTCTTTTCTCAGTTTCTACAGATAAAGTGATTTGAAGTAATGAATGATGCCATGAAAGCAGAAAAGAAACTGTGACAACACCCAGAAATGTGAAAGGAGGCTTCTTACTGCATAACAGTATCTTTGGTTCAATTTATAAAAACCCAAATAAAATGGACAGTATTGTTCAATTTTAGAAATTCCATTTCTTCTATGTTCTAAGCTGTATAATTGTCAGGTTTTATGGTTTAGATTGTAAATGTGTTTTTTCCCTTTGCTAATTATTTTTTTTTTTTAAGTCTTAAAATGTGGAGGACATTTATGAATGGTAAGGGAGACACTGTATACAAATGTATATTTGTAAAAGCTATTTTTATGATTAGCATGTTTTACTGTTGATCATATATAAAAGTCAGGTGATATTGCAATTATACACTTAAAACTTATTTCCAACAATGTCATGTAAGAAAAGATGCATTGTATGCTAGTTTTTATAATTTATTTTTAAGTTATAGTTTAAAGTACTTCAGATCATAAGGATAAAATACTTGAAAAGTTTTATTTCTACCCTCAATAAGCACCATTTTTGTTAATAAATACTGCAAATATTTCAGATGTAATTCAATAGCTAAAGGACTGTTGGTTTGACCTGTGATTAAATTGAGCATTCTCTGCTCGACTGAACTGAAATGACCCAATTATTACCCAATATTTCAGTCTGGGTAGGAGATCCCATGGACAGGTTTTAATGCCAATACAGGTGAGAACTAGACTCGCAGGGATGATTGCCTTGTCTTTGGATCCAAAAGTTCAAATTAGTACATACATCACTTCAGTTCATCTCCTATTACTAGGAACTCTCCATTCCCTGGTATTGCAAGTGTTTTCCAGATGCCCTTAGCCATTGTCTTGTGCTGTGGAAATGGAAGAAACCATCTTCACAGACTGTAGGAGAATTCAGCGTATAATTTCTTAATAAATACTGTTTCTTTTAAAACAAAGTTGGTGTGTATCTTTCTTTTGGGGTGCACTTAGTTTTAATACTTGGTTTGAATTTTTAAGTAACTTGTAATGCCACAAAATCAATGCAACAATGAAAGTAGCATAACTTTATTAATATGCATATTATATGTTATTTATGCCTTCACTTTTCATGGAATGACTTGTATTCTGGAACATATTAATTTGTCATGTAATTGGAAGTCAGATGGCCCTCAATCCATGAAAGAAGGCACACTATGGTTTATATTTCTAGAAGGCATATTTTTTTACTCCAAATATAGAATTTTAAGAAAATATTTCAAGATAGAAAGCAAAACTACCTGAACATAGGTATTTATGCTCTGTGCAGCTAAAACTCTGCACTAAATGACTGCCAGCTCCTCATTAAAGAACAGAGAGAAAACATTTAGCATCACCAAGAGCACTTTGTGGATTTAAAGCCACCTTTTTTCAAAGAAATCAAGGGTCTAGAATCAGCTTTGTATGTTTTCTCTTATTTTTCTAGTTTAATTCCTTTAAGGTGATTTATCTTCTTTCTCTATGACTTTCAAATATAAGCTAATGAAATCTTATACAATTTCATATAACAAGGAATATCAAAAAAAAATTCTGAAGAAAAAAAAGAACTAGAACTCTGTTATTAAAGAAAAGAAATATATCGCATTTGCCTATTTAAAGTCTTTAACAATTTTCCCACTAGAACCTAGGGGTCTAGATCAGGAATGTGCTTCCTTTTTAAGGGAATGTGAAAAACACAATGTAGTACACTGGTTTTGGCCATAATGGGTATTGGAGAATTTGTAACTGCTGTGATTGAATTCTGAAGCTGCAAAGAACCTGTATGTGGTTCTACAAGGGAATAAAATCAACAGAGTGATTCCTTGGTTTGCTGTCAATAGAGGCCTGGGATAAACTGATACTCCAGAAAGGAAGTGTTGCAGGTACTGTGTATTAAGAAAATATGCATGTGGATATTTTTCCAAACTTGCCATTTGTCCTCATAGTAGTCAATAAACAGTGTAGCATTTATAACCTGGCACTATTATAAATTAAGAGAATTATACTTTCTCAGGTATTCATTAACTATTCTCAAAATAAAATGAATAATTCAGATGTCCAAAATAATTCTTTGTTATTGGAGTTTGATTTTCTCCACACAGGCCTTGAAATATGAAACCATGGGTCTTTCTCTTTATTCATTACCCATTCCTGGCTTAAGAATTTCTTTTGATGACAAGGATGGAATAAAATATACACCAGATCAACAAAATATAGATTATTGGGGATTATAATCCCTGAAGGTTTAGTTTAATAAATGAAAAGGAAGATTTTTAAGAGATGAAGAGGGGAGTGTATACTTCTTCTAACTCCAAATAGCATCAGTCTCATAAAGGAAAGAAAAGGAGCATTTGTTGCTGCATTCGATTCAAAAAAAATATGGGACAATAGGCCCACTGCTTGGGAAGTTAAGTAAACCGGGCGCTGGTGATAGTGGGAAGGGGAAAATACCAATTTTGCATCCATCTTCTTCAATAAAAGAATAGTTTTCAAAGCAGAAATAACACACACACACAAATGATAGAAATGAAACAAGATAAGTGGAAACTACTTTAAATAGATTAAAGTTCAGAGAACAGGAATTACAAATGCAAATGCCTGCAGAGGCCTGATAAGATATATAAATGCACTAATCAGGCCTGAAGTAAGTTAGCAGACATTCAATGCAACTATGCTGATGAGGAGATACAGCTGGCTGCCTAATTAAGAAATGCAGACCTGGATTGGCAAGGTTTCCTGATTTTTCAAGAGAAGGTAGGCATCCAGAGTTTTAAATGAGATATCCTATTTTGTTTTGTTTTAATATGAATATGAAGATGAATGAAACCATATCTGTGATTTATATCCAGGATTTAATAGTTGTAAAACTTAAAGAAAAAGCTGAAAATAATGAGAAACAACAAATTCAGTGTTATCTCTGGTGAGCAAAGAAGGGAGAATAGAATAAGAGTATTCAATAGCAGCTGTAATATTTAATTTATTAGGAAAATATTTGAATCAAATGTTTTAAATCAAATACATCTCCAACTAAGTATAGGTTACACTGGTGTTTATTTTATCTTCTCTACGTTTTTTGTAGGCTAAAAATACTTCAGAATGATAAAAGTATGTGATTTATTTCACAATGTTTGTGCATAGGTAGATAGAGATGTGCATATTGAAGATACAGAGATGTGGGTGGTATAAATAGCATATAAAGATGTAGAAATTTGGATCTTTGAATCTGTCAGAAGTCTGTAAGTTTGTGATCTACCTTTTCTAGAGATGTTCAGATTCCTAGAAAAGAATATAACTTAGAGAAAGAGAGATGCCTTATTCTAATGTTCTAAGCTATTTTTGCAGAGGAGGGATTTACAAGTGTATTTCCTATTTGTTAATGAAAAGTCTTTCTATCAGCCCTTGAGATACATAGAACCATTTTAGGAATTTAAATATGGTTCATGCAAGAATTTGGGGTGCCTGAGCATGCAAAATAACCCTCATGTTTATGTGTTGCATCTGTAATATAAGGACTATGCCTTCTCTATCTTTATATCCTGTACAAATGGTACCTTGTACATACAGGTTATTTCTCCATAAATATTTGGGGAATTAAACGAAACACGCTGTGTTCTGGGTTTTCACCTTAAAATTAAAAAAAATGTTTTGAGGTATAATTTGTTAAGCTGCTACTATGTTCTCAGCACTGTACTAATAACTTTATACGCACTATCACTAATGCACACAGGAAAGCTGCAGGATAGGTATAGTTAGCTCCAGTTTACAAGTAAAGAAGGCAGATCATTTATTTAGTCAGTTCTTTACTGAATACGAAATCTATGCTAAGCACTATTCCTGGCAATAGGAGTCCAGCTGTAAATAATGAAAACTGAAAGTCCTGTCCTTGAAAAGCTTATACAGTTCGGGGGGGGGAGGGGGGGAATGACACGCAATAGGCCAATTAACAAGTAAATGTATAGCATTGCAGATGATAATGATGATAAACATCGAGTAGAAAACAAATCCAGGAAGGAAAGAAGAACTGGTGAGGTTTTACAGGGGTGTTTAAATAGGCTGATCAGGAAGTCTCCTTGGTAAGGTGGCATTTGGGCAAAAATGTGGAGTAGGTGAAGGGGTGAGACTTGAGGCGATTTATGGGAAAAACGTCCTAAGCAGGAGGGACAGGAAGTAAATCCCCTGAAGCAGGAATGTACTTGGTGTGTTCAGGAAAGGTGAGGAAGGCAGTGTAGCTGGTTTGGAATAAATGAGGGAAAGAAAAGTAAAAGTAGATGAGGCCAAAGAAAAGCCAAGATTTCACATCACAGAGCTAAGAAGTGATTGAGTTCATTGGTTTAATGCTAGATTAGATGGGAAAACAGAGAAAGGTTTTGAGCACAGGAATTATATGATCTAACTTAAAGGTTAAAAGAATCATTTGGGCTCCTAAGTCCGGAATAGAATACAGAGAAGAAACGAATCCAGAAATCCCTGCATTCTAGGTTGATAAACAGCTCTGTGAGTTTGGCCTGTAGCTAGACTGGTCTGATCAGAGCAGAGAAGCCTGTTCATTTATTCATCAAATCTGTGTTGAGCCCTTACTCTATTCCATATATGTACTTGACAGTGGGCATGCAGTGGTAAAACAGACACAGTCCCTTTGCTCAAGGTACCTAGTCTAGTGAATAATATTGAAAAATAGCTGAATAAAGGTAGAATAAAAATGTTCAAAAACAATATTGCAAATCAAAAAGAACACTTATGGCAAAATCGTGTTCCTTACAGCTCTGATGGAAGTAGATTGAGAAGCATTTTTTAAATTACCTTTGTTCAACCAGATGAAACAGAGAAGCATAGGTGCCTCAAAGTATAAAGGGCAAAGCTTGGATTCACCACAACTCTTTACCCTGATCCCACAGACATTGAAGGAAAAAAAGCTATTCCCCAAGTACAAGGGAATTCTCTTCCAAGTCAGTCACAGTAGTGACACACATCTGCATACTCATCAGCTCCTTCCTTTCTACAGCCAAAGAGACACTTCAATACTCAGCACACAAAGTGGCAGACAGTTGGACAGAACAAAAATGATGACCCATCAGCCAGCCCTGCTCTTGACCAAGATCCTGGTTTTGTTCAGGTATCAGCCTGAGATGGCTGTGTCCCCCCTCTTAGCCTCAGGGCCTCAGTTTTGAATTTTGGTACTCTAAGCCAAATGATTCTCTACATCTGTCTACACAATAACTGGGGGCTTTAAAAAATATAGATAATCATATGCCACCTTCAGATACTTGGATTTAATTGGTTTATTGATTTTTCTAAGTTGCCCAGGTGATTTATGTGCAGTCAGGGTTGAGAGCCACTGACCTAAGCCAATTATAGAATTTATTCCTCTTACAAGTGGTTATTTAGGAAGGAGCATGTAATGCAATTCTTTCCAGCAAGATATGAGAGGATACCTGCTGGGGCTCCCCTCAGAAGTTATGCCTGCTCCTCAGGAGACAGAATTGAGATTTAGGTTCTTTCCTGTCTGTGGACTAAGCTGTGTGATGATGTGAGGGCTGGAATTCCTACAGCCATCTTCCAGTGATGAGGAATGTAGCCAACAAATTGAAGACAACAGAGAAAAAAGTTGGAAAATACCCGGGAGCTTATAATGTCTTTAAGCCACAAAATGAATAAGCTCTGGAGCCACTCTGCCACTAGACTTCTTATTATGTGAGTTAATAAATATGCTTCTTATTTCAAATAACTTAGAATTGTATTTCCTGTTAAACACGGCTGAAAAAATATCCCAAATAATTTTTGTAATTACCTAAAAAAAAAAGAAGCTAATTAGAAGTAATATGCGTTGGAGGAGATAGTTTTTTGGTTTTTTTAAAAAATAATATTCATCAACAAAGAGCTTCAGACTCTTTTTCAAATGCTGTTTTCTGGCAAAGAGCAAAACAGTTAAAGCAGGAGAAATACATCCATTAATCCCAGCACAACCAAACTAGAAAACGTCTTTCTGCATACTGCAAATTGTACAAGAAACTGTGGCAATTAACTTCCATAGAAGCCTGAATCTTGGATGAGGAAGCAACCAGCATGCAAACAGTGAGAGCCAATCAAGATATCCCACCTCCCTTTCTGACTGCAAATAGGAGACATAACTCTCTGTGTTTATAGATAAGTGTATGAGCAAAGGGAGAAATCAACATGGAATATATCAAAAACAAACTGCATTATAAGGAAGAAGGAATATTTCAGCCAAAATTAAGAAAATGATCAGATCTCTAAAATATATATCTTTTTCATAAAAAAAGGAGAATATTTTTTAAATAGTTGCTCTGTGTTTTAAAAGGAAAGGTATAATATAATGAAAACATAATAAAATTTGACCGCAGAGACATTTTTTAAAGAGCTGATATACAGTAATTTTTTAATGAAAAAAAGAAAATAAAACAAGAATCCCCAAAACAAAATAACCAAAAGCAAACTTTTTGTTTCAAAAAACCAAATAATTGTTTTGGAGGGCAAATTTAAGAGACTTCAACAGAACATAGAGTAAAAGTAAAGAAGTGAACATGTAAAAAAGATGACATTAAGCATAGAGGGCAGAGAAAGAAGATCCAACGTAAGCATCACAGGTGATGCTCAGAAGAAAAGAGAACGAATCAAAATGTTGTGATAATCAGACACAATTGAAGAAAATTTACAACGTTCAAAAAAGGCTTATCATATTATCAGAATATCAATTTTAAAAGAAAATCCACCATTACTTACAGAAAAACATAAAATCTAAAAATAAGCAAATAACAAAACCTAGAAAGTTCTCAATCGGTCTTTCCAAAATAGGGAAAACTGAAGTTCTGAAAAGAAAACTTTTATGTTCAAAGTGCTACACCTACAAACCTACATTTAATATGTTAAGGCACCAGTGAAATATTTCATATCTATAAACTCAGAACATATACTATTCACATTGAATTCCTAAAAAAATGACTGAAAAATTTACTGGCAAGCATTATACCATATGACTTCAAAAAACTAAAGACAAAAATGCAAGACACATTTATCATACAAATACCTAATGGTAATCACTCAATTCAATAAATCATATAGAACTGCATATACATAATTGTTATGATGATATTTATAAAATGGAATATAAAAACAGCAAACAAAAACATTCTTAAAAACATGATTTATATGTAAATATAATTGCTGCTAAACAACAGCCTGCTTTTATAATTCCAGATTGAGTTAAAACAGTTGATTAGGAGAGGACAAGAGAAGGCCATATGTTAATGCCTCATCTTATATAGCTTCATTCATTTAACAAATGATTGAGCACTGAGAGTATCAGACTCTCTTCTAGGTTCTTAGGATACATCAGTCAACAAAAAGGATGAACCCCTCACCTTGGCAAAGTTTAAAATTGAGTGTGTCAAATCTATATTTTATATAAAGGTAACCACTAACAGAATTAGAAACAGAGTACATACCTTACAAATTCTCAAAGATGACAAAATCAAGCATGACATGGTCTGTACCCCCAAAAGAGAAAGAAGAAGAAAGAAGGAAGGAAAGAAAGAAAGAAAGAAGGAAAGAGGGAAAGAAAGAAGGAAGGGAAGGAAGGAAGGGAGGGAGGGAGAGAGGGAGGGAGGGAAAGAAAGAAAGAAAGAAGAAAGAAAGAAGGAAGGAAGGAAGAGGGGAGAGAGGGAAAGAGGGAGGGAGGGAGGGTTGAGGAAAAAAAGGAAATCAGGCATCAGGCAGTCGGGCAAGCAACTGAGTGTGAAGCAAAGTATTATTTTTGATGCCTAAATATAGAATGAGAATATACCATTTAAAATAATAAATGAAATATGTTAATCACCCCATTGAGTGGCAAAAACAACCAATATTGGGTTAGTAGTATCTGTGATGTGCTGCTTAGAAGAGTCATAAGAAAAATAATACTAAAAAGTTAAAAATGAAGAAATAAATCTTCAAAAAGGCTTCAAGTTCAGAGGTTTTACAAATGTTACCTGTTAAATATTCAAAGGATAGTTCATTTCCTTGCCATGAAATCCATTTCAAGATGTGTAAAAAGACCTAGTCTACCCAATTCATTTTATGAAAGTACTATGACCCTCACATAAAAACTTGACAAAAAAGTAACACCCAAAAGTCAAATATAGATAACTCACTAATATAGAAGTAAAAACCTGAAATAAATCAAAATACAAGCAAAAATTCAACAAAATATAAAAGATCCCCTATGACCAACTAGGATTTCTTGACAAAAATTCACATACACTCTTCACACACAGGTACATGCTTGTGCATGTGTACCCATGAAAACACGCACACACACCTACATGCATCTTAAAACAGCATTACACTTCATACTATAACAGATGTCACAGTTGAATGTACATTAAAGCAAGAATACCCTCTACTTAAATGAATATTTCTAACTTATTCTAGATGAGGAAGCTAGTGCAGTAAGGCAAGAAACAGAAATTTATAATTTGACAATTAGAAAGAAGAGAACATTTTTTGATTGGGTTAGGATGTGATTATCAACGTCAAGGGCCAAGAAAATAAGAAGAAACACTATTAGGCTTAATTATGAGTTAAAATTTTTAATATTTAATAAAAGTAAAAACTTATATAACTTTGTATTATACAAATAATAACTGTAGAAAGTGTAGTGAATAATATTCCTTTTTATAATGTTATAATACCTAGTTAAAATACTTAGGAATAAACCCAATAAGAAATGCACAAAACTACATAGTACATACCACAAAATTTTATTCATAGAATAGAAGATATGACTATATGAATAGATATAAGATGCTCCTAGATGGTAGGTTTAAACTTATAAATAAACCAATCCTTGGTACGTTAATTCAATATAAAATTTTCCCTAAGCCTCAAAGATCTTGTCCACTCCTTTGGCTTTTCATGCCATTTGATATGCTGATGAGTCTCAGAATTATACTTATCATCCTGACCTCTCATTTTCTATAACCAACTTCTCATTGGACAGTTTCACTTAGATGTTTCACAAACATCTCAAACTTAACTCTTGATTTTCCACCTAAAATGGATCCTATTTCTAGAGAACCCATCTCTATAAATGGCACTTTTATCTATTCATTACTAAACCAGAAACCTTGGAGTCATCTTAGCCTTGTTCTCTCTCACCTCCTGTCTCCAATCTACCACTGCATTTTGTTGCTTCTACCCCCAAATATACCCGGGATCCCTTTACTTTTCTCAATTCTGTATAATATTCCAGAAATCACCCCCAAATTATCTCCTTGTTTCTACACTACCTATAGCTCCAATCTAAAAGTTACCTTTTAAAAATGTCTATGTAAATTGTTACACCTTTATTTCAAAGCTTAAATAGTGTCTCAAAGTCATTAATGTAAATCCAAAGCCCTTGGCATTCCCCATGAGGCTCCAAAGGGCCAACCCCTCCTGGACTTTCTTACCTCTTCTGTTTCTTCAACAAACTGGGATCTTTTACACTTCAGGCCTTTGCCTTTGCTAGTTCCATGTATAGAATGCTTGCCTTCCATCTCCTTGTAAAGCCAGCATGCACTTGTTCACCAGTTACCAGCTAAGGGTTTATACCATTCTGAGGTAGTCTGAAGGATGGGTAGATCCTTCAGGATGGTAGTCCCATCCTTTGCCCTAAATCCATTATTCTTTATCAAAACACCTTGATTGTTCTGTGGTATTTACTCATTTGTAAATTACATACTTGTTTATATTTTTACTGCCTGTCTTCCTGACTAAATTATCGATCTTGAGAAGAATGGCTTTTTGTCTGTTTTATCTAACATCCAGTATCTAGATCAGTGCCTTGCAATAGCAGAAAACCAATGATAATATCAATGAAATTTGTATTTTAATGGAAATCTTGTTTATTTTTAATTCCCTCTGGACCAATAAATAACAAAAAAAATTAATAATAAAAGAATTCTGAAGGAAAGCAATAAAGGAAGGAGAAGGAAAAGAAAGAAAAAAATGGCAGCAGGTCTTTCTTTTCCTATTTTTTTTTCTTTGATTTCTTAACAGTCTAGTTTAATTGTTATTGTAATGTGTTGCCAAGTTCTCCTTCCTTTATTGCTTTCCTTCAGAAGGAGAATAGCGAGATTAGAGAGTCAATAATACATTTAATGAAATTATGGGTGTAAACTAGATCTCCCTGGAAAGACCCCCTTATATGTAAGAACTTAATATTTAATAAAAGTATTTCTTATATCAATAAAAATGGTACAATAATTAATAAATATATCTGGGGCAATTATTTAAGCACTTAAAATATATAAAATTTAATACCAATCCTTACATTACTTATCACAATAAATTAAAGATTTACATTTAGAGTTAATATTTTTAAAAACACTTTAAAATTTCAAAAACACTGTCCCTTCTCTGGATACAGAAGAACTTTCTATGCCTAAAAACAGTAGGAACTCAGCAAGGAAAAGATTTTGTTACCAAAAAGATGGAATGTTTGTAAGTCAACATTATCAAACAAATGAACTACAAGAAGTTTTGAACATTTAAGATTAATATCTATTTTAGGAAAATATCAAAATTATAAGAAACTTCAACCACATCACTAGATATCTGGGCAAATGGTACAAACAGACAATTTGGAAAACCTGACAATCAGTCTTTCCTTGAACACCAGCTAGCCGGTGACAGGGATATCATCTGAGCGCTGACTCCTTCTGGAAGTGGATATGGTCTTGCTAGTGATGTGTTTGGCACAGGAACTGGGATCACTTATTTTTCTACATAACCTTATAGGAGACTTGTTAGGATTATTCTTTAGCAGTGGTGATATAATATTGAGTATAACAGAAACTGGTGAAGTGATAATTCTGTTTCTTTCTCACCTTTGGAAAAGTCATCAGCCCCACAGGGATGAGGATAATAAGAAAAATTGTATGGATATACATTACATCTGCCTCTGCTCTGTGTAGCCATCCCTTTTCTCATAAATTCTGCAACTTTTTCCAGACTGGGACTTTATAGTAATATGTTTGTGCCATTTCTTCTGACTAATCCATACACAATTGAAATTCTTCAATGACTAAATAGCAATAAATATAAGATTACAAATTAGAGTAACATTGAGATTCTGTTTAACAACTATAAAAATGGCAAATATTACAGCATAGTATAATATTCAGTGTGGTTAGGAGACAGTGGGGGTCAAACTCTTAAATTCTTATATTTAAGCACTCCCATAAAATGCTAGTGGGAGTATTTTTTTTTTAAACATCTTTATTGAAGTATAATTGCCTTACAATAGTGTGTTAGCTTCTGCTTTATAACAAAGTGAATCAGTTATACATATACAATATGTTCCCATTTCTCTTCCCTCTTGTATCTCCCTCCCTCCCACCCTCCCCATCCCACCCCTCTAGGTGGTCACAAAGCACCGAGCTGATCTCCCTGTGCTATGCGGCTGCTTCCCACTAGCTATCTATTTTACATTTGGTAGTGTATATATGTCCATGACACTCTCTTACCCTGTCACATCTCACCCCACCCCCTCCCCATATCCTCAAGTCCATTCTCTAGTAGGTCTGTGTCTTTATTCCCGTCTTGCCACTAGGTTCTTCATGGCCTTTTTTTTTTTTTTTCCTTAGATTCCGTATATATGTGTTAGCATACTGTATTTGTTTTTCTCTTTCTGACTTACTTCACTCTGTATGACAGACTCTAACTCCATCCACCTCATTACAAATACCTCCATTTAATTTCTTTTTATGGCTGAGTAATATTCCATTGTATATATGTGCCACACCTTCTTTATCCATTCATCTGTCGATGGACATTTAGGTTGCTTCCAGGTCCTGGCTATTGTAAATAGAGCTGCAATGAACATTGTGGTACATGACACTTTTTGACCTATGGTTTTCTCAGGGTATATGCCCAGTAGTGGGATTGCTGGGTCGTATGGTAGTTCTATTTGTAGTTTTTTAAGGAACCTCCATACTGTTCTCCATAGTGGCTGTATCAATTTACATTCCCACCAACAGTGCAAGAGTGTTCCCTTTCCTCCACACCCTCTCCAGCATTTATTGTTTCTAGATTTTTTGATGATGGCCATTCTGACCGGTGTGAGATGATATCTCATTGTAGTTTTGATTTGCATTTCTCTAATGATTAATGATGTTGAGCATTCTTTCATGTGTCTGTAGGCCATCTGTATATCTTCTTTGGAGAAATGTCTATTTAGGTCTTCTGCCCATTTTTGGATTGGGTTGTTCGTTTTTTTGTTATTGAGCTGCATGAGCTGCTTGTAAATCTTGGAGATTAATCCTTTGTCAGTTGCTTCATTAGCAAATATTTTCTCCCATTCTGATGGTTGTCTTTTGGTCTTGTTTATGGTTTCCTTTGCTGTGCAAAAGCTTTTAAGTTTCATTAGGTCCCATTTGTTTATTTGTGTTCTTATTTCCATTTCTCTGGGAGCTGGGTCAAAAAGAATCTTGCTGTGATGTATGTCATAGAGTGTTCTGCCTATGTTTTCCTCTAAGAGTTTGATAGTGTCTGGCCTTACACTTAGGTCTTTAATCCATTTGGAGTTTATTTTTGTGCATGGTGTCAGGGAGTGTTCTAATTTCATACTTTTACATGTACCTGTCCAATTTTCCCAGCACCACTTATGGAAGAGGCTGTCTTTTCTCCACTGTATATGCTTGCCTCCTTTATCAAAGATAAGGTGACCATATGTGTGTGGGTTTATCTCTGGGCTTTCTATCCTGTTCCATTGATCTATATTTCTGTTTTTGTGCCAGTACCAAACTGTCTTGATTACTGAAGCTTTGTAGTATAGTCTGAAGTCAGGGAGCCTGATTCCCCCAGCTCCATTTTTCGTTCTCAAGATTGCTTTGGCTATTCGGGGTCTTTTGTGTTTCCATACAAATTGTGAAATTTTTTGTTCTAGTTCTGTGAAAAATGCCAGTGGTAGTTTGATAGGGATGGCATTGAATCTGTAGATTGCTTTGGGTAGTAGAGTCATTTTCACAATGTTGATTCTTCCAATCCAGGAACATGGTATATCTCTCCATCTATTTGTATCATCTTTAATTTCTTTCATCAGTGTCTTATAATTTTCTGCATACAGTTCTTTTGTCTCCTTAGGTAGGTTTATTCCTAGATATCTTATTCTTTTTGTTGCAATGGTAAATGGGAGTGTTTTCTTAATTTCACTTTCAGATTTTTCGTCATTAGTGTATAGAAATGCAAGCGATTTCTGTGCATTCATTTTGTATCCTGCTACTTTACCAAATTCATTGATTAGCTCTAGGAGTTTTCTGGTAGCATCTTTAGGATTCTCTATGTATAGTATCATGTCATCTGCAAATAGTGACAGCTTTACTTCTTCTTTTCCGATTTGGATTCCTTTTATTTCTTTGTCTTCTCTGATTGCTGTGGCTAACACTTCCAAAACTATGTTGAATAATAGTGGTGAGAGTGGGCAACCTTGTCTTGTTCCTGATCTTAGTGGAAATGGTTTCAGTTTTTCACCATTGAGGACAATGTTGGCTGTGGGTTTGTCATATATGGCCTTTATTATGTTGAGGAAAGTTCCCTCTATGCCTACTTTCTGCAGGGCTTTTATCATAAATGGGTGTTGAATTTTGTCGAAAGCTTTCTCTGCATCTATTGAGATGATCATATGGTTTTTCTCCTTCAATTTGTTAATATGGTGTATCACATTGATTGATTTGCGTATATTGAAGAATCCTTGCATTCCTGGAATAAACCCCACTTGATCATGGTGTATGATCCTTTTAATGTGCTGTTGGATTCTGTTTGCGAGTATTTTGTTGAGGATTTTTGCATCTATATATTCATCAGTGATATTGGCCTGTAGTTTTCTTTCTTTGTGACATCTTTGTCTGGTTTTGGTATCAGGGTGATGGTGGCCTCGTAGAATGAGTTTGGGAGTGTTCCTCCCTCTGCAATATTTTGGAAGAGTTTGAGAAGGATAGGTGTTAGCTCTTCTCTAAATGTTTGATAGAATTCACCTGTGAAGCCATCTGGTCCTGGGCTTTTGTTTGTTGGAAGGTTTTTAATCACAGTTTCAATTTCAGTGCTTGTGATTGGTCTGTTCATATTTTCTATTTCTTCCTGGTTCAGTCTTGGAAGGTTGTGCATTTCTAAGAATCTGTCCATTTCTTCCAGGTTGTCCATTTTATTGGCATAGAGTTGCTTGTAGTAATCTCTCATGATCTTTTGTATTTCTGCAGTGTCAGTGGTTATTTCTCCTTTTTCATTTCTAATTCTATTGATCTGAGTCTTCTCCCTTTTTCTCTTGATGAGTCTGGCTAATGGTTTATCAATTTTGTTTATCTTCTCAAAGAACCAGCTTTTAGTTTCATTGATTTTTGCTATTGTTTCCTTCATTTCTTTTTCATTTATTTCTGACCTGATCTTTATAATTTCTTTCCTTCTGCTGGCTTTGGGGTTTTTTTGTTCTTCTTTCTCTAATTGCTTTAGGTGCAAGGTTAGGTTGTTTATTCGAGATGTTTCCTGTTTCTTGAGGTAGGCTTGTATTGCTATAAACTTCCCTCTTAGCACTGCTTTTGCTGCGTCCCATAGGTTTTGGGTCGTCGTATCTCCATTGTCATTTATTTCTAGGTATTTTTTGATTTCCCCTTTGATTTCTTCAGTAATCACTTCATTATTAAGTAATGTATTGTGTAGCCTCCATGTGTTTGTATTTTTTACAGATCTTTTCCTGTAATTGATATCTAGTCTCATAGCGTTGTGGTCGGAAAAGATACTTGATACGATTTCAATTTTCTTAAATTTACCAAGGCTTGATTTGTGACCCAAGATATGATCTATCTTGGAGAATGTTCCATGAGCACTTGAGAAAAATGTGTATTCTGTTGTTTTTGGGTGGAATGTCCTATAAATATCAATTAAGTCCATCTTGTTTAATGTATCATTTAAAGCTTGTGTTTCCTTATTTATTTTCATTTTGGATGATCTGTCCATTGGTGAAAGTGGGGTGTTAAAGTCCGCTACTATGATTGTGTTGCTGTCGATTTCCCCTTTTATGGCTCTTAGTACTTGCCTTATGTATTGAGGTGCTCCTATGTTGGGTGCATAAATATTTACAATTGTTATACCTTCCTCTTGGATCGATCCCTTGATCATTATATAGTGTCCTTCTTTGTCTCTTGTAATAGTCTTTATTTTAAAGTCTATTTTGTCTGATATGAGAATTGCTACTCCAGCTTTCTTTTGATTTCCATTTGCATGGAATATCTTTTTCCATCCCCTCACTTTCAGTCTGTATGTGTCTCTAGGTCTGAAGTGGGTCTCTTGTAGACAGCATATATATGGGTCTTGTTTTTGTATCCATTCAGCCAGCCTGTGTCTTTTGGTGGGAGCATTTAATCCATTTACATTTAAGGTAATTATCGATATGTATGTTCCTATTCCCATTTTCTTAAATGTTTTGGGTTTGTTATTGTAGGTGTTTTCCTTCTCTTGTGTTTCTTGCCTAGAGAAGTTCCTTTAGCATTTGTTGTAAAGCTGGTTTGGTAGTGCTGAACTCTCTCAGCTTTTGCTTGTCTGTAAAGGTTTTAATTTCTCCATCGAATCTAAATGAGATCCTTGCTGGGTAGAGTAATCTTGGTTGTACGTTTTTCTCCTTCATCACTTTAAGTATATCCTGCCACTCCCTTCTGGCTTGCAGAGTTTCTGCTGAAAGATCAGATGTTAACCTTATGGGGATTCCCTTGTGTGTTATTTGTTTTTTTTCCCTTGCTGCCTTTAATATGTTTTCCTTATATTTAATTTTTGACAGTTTGATTAATATGTGTCTTGGCGTGTTTCTCCTTGGGTTTATCCTGTATGGGACTCTCTGTGCTTCCAGGACTTGATTAACTATTTCCTTTCCCATATTAGGGAAGTTTTCAACTATAATCTCTTCAAATATTTTCTCAGTCCCTTTCTTTTTCTCTTCTTCTTCTGGGACCCCTATAATTCGAATGTTGGTGCATTTAATGTTGTCCCAGAGGTCTCTGAGACTGTCCTCAGTTCTTTTCATTCTTTTTTCTTTATCCTGCTCTGCAGTAGTTATTTCCACCATTTTATCTTCCAGGTCACTTATCCTTTCTTCTGCCTCAGTTATTCTGCTATTGATCCCATCTAGAGTATTTTTAATTTCATTTATTGTGTTTTTCATCATTGCTTGGTTCCTCTTTAGTTCTTCTACGTCCTTGTTAAATGTTTCTTGCATTTTGTCTATTCTATTTCCAAGATTTTGGATCATCCTTACTATCATTATTCTGAATTCTTTTTCAGGTAGACTACCTATTTCCTCTTCATTTGTTAAGTCTAGTGTGTTTTGACCCTGCTCCTTCATCTGCTGTGTGTTTTTCTGTCGTCTCATTTTGCTTATCTTACTGTGTTTGGGGTCTCCTTATCACAGGTTGAAGGTTTGTAGTTCCCGTTGTTTTTGGTATCTGTCCCCAGTGGCTAAGGTTGGTTCAGTGGGTTGTGTAGGCTTCCTGTTGGAGGGAACTAGTGCCTGAGCTCTGGTGGATGAGGCTGGATCTTGTCTTTCTGGTGGGCACGTCCACGTCTGGTGGTGTATTTTGGGGTGTCTGTGGCCTTATTATGATTTTAGACAGCCTCTCTGCTAATGGATGGGGCTGTGTTCCTGTCTTGCTAGTTGTTTGGCATAGGGTGTTCAGCACTGTAGCTTGCTGGTCGTTGAGTGATGCTGGGTCTTGATGTTGAGATGGAGATCTCTGAGAGATTTTTGCCGTTTGGTATTACGTGGAGCTGGGAGGTCTCTTGTGGACCAGTGTCCTGAAGTTGGCTCTCCCACCTCCGAGGTACGGCCCTGATGCCTGGCTGAAGCACCAAGAGCCTTTCGTCCACACGGCTCAGAGTAAAAGGGAGAAAAAATAGAAAGAAAGAAAGGAAGGAAGGAAGGAAGGAAGGAAGGAAGGAAGGAAGAAAGGAAAGAAAGAAAGAAAGAAGCTATAATATAGTGAAGTAAAATAAAGCTATTATAAAGCAAAGCTTTACAGACAAAATCTCCCCCAGAAGCATATGCATATACACTCACAAAAAAAAAAAAGGAAAAGGGGAAAAATTAATATATCCTGCTCCCAAAGTCCACCTCCTGAATTTGGGATGATTCGTTGTCTATTCAGGTATTCAACAGATGCAGGCACATCAAGTTGTTTGTGGAGTTTTAATCCGCTTCTTCTGAGGCTGCTGGGAGAGATTTCCCCTCCTCTTCTCTGTTCGCACAGCTCCTGGGGATCAGCTTTGGATTTGGACCCGCCTCTGCGTGTAGGTCGCCTGAGGGCATCTGTTCCTCGCCCAGACAGGACGGGGTTAAAGGAGCAGCTGCTTCGGGGACTCTGGCTCACCCAGGCCGCGGGGAGGGAGGGGTACAGAGGAGGCGGGGCTAGCCTGCGGCGTCAGAGGCCGGCGTGACGTTGCAGCAGCCTGAGGCGCGCAGTGCGTTCTCCCGGGGATGTTGTCCCGGGATCACGGGACGCTGGCAGTGGCGGGCTGCACGGGCTCCCGGGAGGGGCGGCGCGGAGAGTGACCTGTGCTCGCACACAGGCTTTCTGGAGGCGGCAGCAGCAGCCCCAGCGTCTCACGCCCGTCTCTGGGGTCCGCGCTGACCGCCGCGGCTCGCGCCAGTCTCTGGAGTTCGTTTCGGCGGCGCTCTGAATCCCCTGTCCCTGCCCGCCGCGAAACAAAGAGGCAAGAAAAAGTCTCTTGCCTCTTCGGCAGCTGCAGACTTTTTCCCGGTCTCCCTCCCAGCCAGCTGTGGTGCGCCAACCCCTTCAGGCTGTGTTCACGCCGCCAACCCCAGTCCTCTCCCTGCGATCCAACCGAAGCCCGAGCCTCCGCTCCCAGCCCCACCCGCCTCGGCGAGGGAGCAGACAAGCCTCTCGGGCTGCTGAGTGCTGCTCGGCGCCGAGCCTCTGTGCAGGAGTCTCTCCGTTTTTCCCTCTGCACCCCTGTTGCTATGGGATCCGCGCTGTTAGCCGCGGCTCGCGCCCGTCTCTGAAGTTCGTTTAGGCGGCGCTCTGAATCCCCTCTCCTCGCGCACCAGGAAACAGGGAAGAAAAAGTCTCTTGCCTCTTCGGCAGCTGCAGACTTTTTCCCCAGACTCCCTCCCGGCTAGCTGTGGTGCACTAACCCCTTCAGGCTGTGTTCACGCCGCCAACCCCAGTCCTCTCCCTGCGACCGAAGCCCGAGCCTCAGCTCCCAGCCCCGCCCGCCCCGGCGGCTGAGCAGACAAGCCTCTCGGGCTGGTGAGTGCTGGTCAGCACCGAGCCTCCGTGCGGGAAGTGCGGGAATCTCTCCGCTTTGCCCTCCACACCCCTGTGGCTGCGCTCTCCTCCGTGGCTCCGAAGCTTCCCCTCTCTGCCACCCGCAGTCTCTGCCCGCAAAGGGGCTTCCTAGTGCGTGGAAATCTTTCCTCCTTCACAGCTCCCTCCCACTGGTGCAGGTGCCGTCCCTATTCTTTTGTCTCTGTTATTTCTTTTTTCTTTTGCCCTACCCAAGTACCGGGGGAGTTTCTTGCCTTTTGGGAGGTCTGACGTCTTCTGCCAGCGTTCAGTGGGTGTTCTGTAGGAGCAGTTCCACGTGTAGATGTATTTCTACTGTATCTGTGGGAAGGAAGGTGATCTCTGCGTCTTACTCTTCCGCCATCTTCTCTCCTCCCCCTAGTGGGAGTATTAATTGGTAAACTTTCTCAAAATGGATTTAACAGTATATCTCAGTATGTTTCAAGAATATTAGCAAACTGTGTAACCATTATAATTATGTAGAATTTCTAATGACATGGTGGAAAGTTTAGAATTAAAAAAGGGTAAAAATAAAGAGGGAGATCAAGATGGCAGAGTAGGATGACACTGAGTTTACCTCCCTTCACAAACACATCAAAAATACATCTTCATGTGGAACAAATCTAACTGAAAACAACCTGGAAACTTGCAGAAAGGCTCTTCTACAACCAAGACTGTATAGATCCATATGGAGTTGAGTAAGAAGGGAGGAGAAGCAATCAGGTCCAACCCACACACTTAGCAGGAGACACAGAAGAGGAAGGATATCAAGGACTCAGGGGTCCTCCCTGGGGAGTGAGGGGTTTGTACCACATACTGGGCACCCCATTCCTGGCATCAGGAAGATGAGTCCCCTTAGCTAGTTTGAAAACAAGCAGGACTTACCCGAGGGCTGTAAGAAACTGAAATTCTGCTCATGAAGAGTGCATACACATGCTTCCTTACTCCTGGGAATAGCATAGAGTAACCAGATTGAAGAGTGTCTGGGGATCCTGCCAGTTTTCCTGTGACCACACAAGATTCAGCCAAGTCCACACAGGGCACCTGCTTCAGCCCTTCTTGCTCCAGCACTTCTCTCCACTAGGGAGAGGTGCTGTTGCCATAGAGAGTGCACAAATTAGAGGGAACAGAGCCAGCTTGGACCTGACCCTCAGGGCTTCTAGTCCAGTACTATGGGCCTCACCCCCACCACCCCCAATAAGGTATTGATGGCCATTGAATAGAGAAGAAGTCTCAACTCACACCTGGCTCTGGCTTGAGCCCCTCCATCTCCAGCCCCACCTCCACCAAGGTGGTAGCTGCCAGCACAACCCAGGGGAAGAAGAAACACATGCTTACTTTAGATCCACCTCTCCCATCAAAGCCACAAAGCACATGCACAATTCATAAGTATGGAAAATGGAAAATTCTTCAAGATCAGGATAGGTAACTGTTCCACCTAATTTCATAGAGACAGATAAAATTAAGCAAAATGAGAAGAAAGAAATGTGTTTCAAGGAAAGAAGAAGAAAAAACCCTGAAAAAAAAAAAAACCCTAATGAAACAAACACTTTAACTGATAAAGAGTTCAAAGCAATAGTAATAAGAAAGCTAATGAACTTGGGAACAGAATAGATGAACATAGTGAAAATTTTAACAAGGAACTAGAAAATATAAAAAGAACCAGTCAGCTAAAGATAAAATAACTGAAATGAAAAATACACTAGAAGGAATTAAGAGCAAACTAAGTGATACAGAAGAACACATAAGCAATCCAATAGAACAATGGAAATTACCCAATCAGAACATCAAAAAGAAAAATATTTTTTTTAAAAATGAGAACAGTTTAAAGGACAACTGGTACAACATCAAGTGTACCAGCATTCATATTATTGATGTCCCAGAAGGAGAAGAGAGAGATATTAGGGAGTCAAAAATACATTTAATGAAATTATGGGTGTAAACTTCCCAAACGTGAAGAAGGAAACAGATATCCAGGTACAGGAAGAACAGAGGGTCCTAAACAAAATGAACCTAAACAGACCAACTGCAAGTCCTATCATAATTAAAATGGCAAATGTGAAACACAAGGAGAGAATTCAAAAGGTAGCAAAAGAAAAATAAGGAGTCATATACAAGGGAACCCCATAGGCTAACGCTAATTTTTCTGCAGAAACTTTGCAAGCCAGAAGGCAGTAGCATGATATATTCAAACTGCTGAAAGGGGAAAACCTGCAATCTAGGATACTGTACACAACAATATTATCATTTAGAATTAAAGGAGAGATTAAAAAAAGAATTCTTAGGCAAGCAAAAACTAAAAGAGTTCATCAATACTAAAGCTACCCTAAAAGAAATGTTAAAGGGTCCTCTGTAAGTGGAAAAGAAAAGGCTATATTGAGAAATAAGTATCTATAGGAAAGGAAAAACCCACTAGTAAAGGCAAATATATAGTAAAGGCTGTGGATCAACCACTTAAATAAGCTACTACAAAGATTAAAAGACAGAAATTGTAAAATCAACTATAACTAAAATAAACAGTTAAAGGATAGACATGAAAATGTAAAATATGATATCAGAAACAAAAAAAAACATGCAGGAAGAGAGTAAAATATAGATCTTTTAGAATGTGTTTGAACTAAAATGACTTCAACATTTTTTTAATTGAGGTATAGTTGATGTATAACATTGTATAAATTACAGGTGTACAATATAGTGATTCACAATTTTTAAAGGTTATATTCCATTTATAGTTATTATAAAATATTTGCTATATTCCCCATGTTGTACAATGTATCCTTATAGCTTATTTTATACCTAATATTTTGTACCTCTGACTACAACTTTAAAACAAATAGATATAGTCATATGTCAACATATTTGCACCTCATGGTAACCACAAATCATAAACATACAATAGATACTAATAAACAGGAGAGAAAGGAACATGATACTAAGTAATACTAAATAAAATAAAGCATAATACTAAGGAAAATTGTCAAACCACAAGAGAAGAGACTAAAGAATAAGAAAAGAACAGAGAACTACAAAAACGACCAGAAAACAAGTAACAAAATCAAATGAACTACATACCTATCAATAATCACTTTAAATGTCAATGGAGGGAATTACTTGGTAGTCCAGTGGTTAGGACTCCATGCTTTCACTGCCAAGGGCATGGGTTTGATCCCTGTTTGGGGAACTAAGATCTTGCAAGTTGTGTGGTGTGGCCAAAAATTTTAAAATAAAATAAATAAATGTCAATGGGAAAAAATGCCTTGATCAAAAGACATAAGGTGGCTGATTGGATAAAAAACAAGACCCTTCTATATGCTGCCTACAAGAGTCTCACTTCAGAGCTGAAGACACATATAGACTGAACATGAGGAAATGGAAAAAGATATTCAATGCAAACGGAAACATAAAGAAAGCTGGGGTAGCAATATTCATCAGACAAAGTGACTTTAAATGAAAGTCTAAAATAAAACACAAAGAAGGAAATATTATAATGATAAATGATAAATATAAGAAGAGGAAATATTATTTGTTAACATATATGCACCTAATATAGAAGCACCTAAATATATTAAGCAAATATTAACAGACATAAATGGAGAAACTGACAAAAATACAATAATAGTAGGGGACTATAACATCCCACATACATCAATAGATCATCCAGACAGAAAATCAATAAGGAAACACTGACCTTAAATCATGCATTGGACCAGTTGGACTTAACAGATATCTACAGGACGTTCCATCCAAAAGCAGCAAAACACACATTCTTTTCAAGAGCACATGGAACATTCTCCAGGCTAGATCACATGCTAGGCCACAAAACAAGTCTCTTAAGAGGATAGAAATTATGTCACAATATATATATTACCTACCACAACGTTATGAAACTAGAAATAAATTATAGGAAGAAAAATAAGAAAAACACAAGTACACGGAGAATAAACAACACATTACTAAAAAAAATCAGTGTATCAATGAAGAAATCAAAGAGGAAGTCAGAAAATACCTCAAGAAATATAAAAATAGAGCCACAACTTTCCAAAATCTATGGTACTCAGCAAAAGCAGTTCTACGAGGGAAGTTTATAGCTATACAAACCTACCTCAAGAAACAAGAAAATTCTCAAATAAACAATCTAACCTACCATCTAAAGGAATTAGAAAAAGAAGAACAAACAAAGCCCAGCAGAAAAGAGTAAACAATAAATATCAAAGAGGAAATAAATAAAATAAGACCAAAAATAAAAAAAAAAACAATGTAAGAGATCAATGAAACCAAGAACTGGTTTCTTGAAAAGATATACAAAATTGATAACCTTTAGCCAGGCTCAACAAGAAGAAAAGAGAGAGGACCCAAATAAACAAAATAACAAATGAAATGGGAGAAATAGCAACCAATACCACTGAGCTACAGATGAAATCATGAAGAAACAGGCAATCTGAACAGACAGATCACGTGTAGTAAAATTGAATTTGTAATTTAAAAACTTCCAGCAAACAAAAGTCCAGGACCAGACAGCTTCACATGGGAATACTAGCAAATATATAAAGAAGAGCTAAAAACTATCATTCTCAAACTATTCCAAAAAAATTGAAGAGGAGGGGATACTCCCAATTTTATTCTACAAGGCCATGTTTTTACTGATACAAAACCAGACAAAGACATTACCATAAAAGGCTAATGGCTCTGATGAATGTAGATGCAAAAATCCTCAACAAAATATTAGCAATGAAATTCAACAACGTATAAAAAGATCATACATCATGATCAAGTGTGATTTGTTCCAGGGGTGTGAGGATAGTTCAATATTCATAATCAATCAATGTGATATACCACATTTACAAAGGGAAGGATAAAAGCACATGATCATTTCAATATACACAGAAAAAATATTTGACAAAATTCAGCATCCGTTCATGATATAAACTCTCATCAAAATTAGTGTAGAGGAAAGATTTCTCGACATAATAAAGGCCATTTATGACAATGATTTCATACTCAGTGGTGAAAAGCTAAAACCTTCTCCTCTAAAACCAAGAACAATACAAGGATGCTCACTCCACACACTTCTATTAAACATAGTATTGTAAGTACTGGCCACAGCAACCAGATTAAAAAAAGAAAAAAAGAAAGTAAAAGGCATCCAAATTTTTTGAAGATGACACGATATTTATATAGAAAACCCTGAACTATCCCCTTAAAATCTATTAGAACTAATAAATGAATTCAGTTAAGTTGTAGTTACAAGATTAATATACAGAAACCTGTTTCCTATACACTAATAATGAACTATCAGAAACAGAAAAGAAGGAAACATTCATATTTATAACCACATCAAAAAGAATAAAATACCTAGAAATAAACTTAACTAAGGAGGTGAAAGACTTATACTCTGAAAACTATAAAACATTAATGAAAGATTTGAAAATGATTCAAAACAACTGAAAGATACATTGTGTTCTTGAACTGGAAGAATCAATGCTTTTAAAAAGTCCATTCTACCCAATGCAATCTACAGATATACTGCAATTCCTATCAAAATACACATGGCATTTTTCACAGAACTAAAACAAATAATCTTAAAATTTATATGAAATCACAAAAGACCCTGAATAGCCAAAGCAATCTTGAGAAAAAAGAACAAAGTTTGAGGTATCAGCGACAAGGATATACAATGGTGAAAAGACAGTCTCTTCAATAAGCGGTCCTGGGAAAAACTGGACAGCTACATGTAAAAAAAAAAAAAAAAAAAAAAATGAGATTAGAACATTTCCCAACACAATGTACAAAAGTAAACTCAAAATGGATTAAAGACCTAAATGTAATACTGGAAACCATAAAACTCCTAGAAGAAAACATAGGTAGAAGACTGTTTGACATAAGTCATAACAATATTGTTTTTGGATCTGTCTCCTCAGGCAAAGGAAACAAAAGAAAAATAAACAAATGGGACCTTATTAAACTTAAAAGCTTTTGCACAGCAAAGTAAATCATTGACAAAATGAAAGGACAACCTACTCAATGGGAGAAAATATTTGCAAATGATATGTACAATTAGGGGATAATATCCAAAATATATAAACAGCTCATACAACTCAATATCAAAAAAAAAACAATTAATTAATGTGCAGAAGAACTGAATAGGTATTTTTCCAAAGAATATATACAATGATCAAAAGGCACATGAAAAAATGTTCAACATCACTAATCATCAGAGAAAAGTAAATCAAAACCATAACAAGATATCACCTCACAACTGTCCAAATGACTGTCATCAGGAAGTCTACAAATAACCAATGTTGGCAAGGATATGTAGACAAAAGAACTCTTGTACTGTTGGTGGGGATGTAAGTTGGTGCAGACACTGTGGAAAACAGTATGAAGCTTCCTCATAAAAACTGAAAATAGAGTTACCATATGACCCAGCAATTCCAGTCCTGGGTATACATCTGAAAAAAACAAAAACATTAATTCAAAAATATATATGCACCCCAATGTTCATTGTGGTATTATTTACAATAGCCAAGATTTGGAAGCCACATAATTCTCCAACAATAGCCAAATGGATAAAGAAAATGTGGTATATAAATACACAATCGAATATTACTCAGCTATGAAAAAGTGAAATCTGCCATTTGCAACAACATGGATAAGACTGAAGAATATTTTTCTTAGTGAAATAAGTCAGGCAGAGAAAGGCAAATACTGTATATTATCACTTATATGTGGAATCTGAAAAATAAAATTAAAAATGAATATAATAAAACAGAAACAGACTCACAGATATAGAGAACAAATGGGTGGTTATCAGTGAGCAGAGAGATGGGAGAGGGGCAAGATAGGGTAGGGGGTTAAGAGGTGTAAAGTACTATGTATAAAATAAATAAGCTACAAGTATATATTATACATCACAAAGAATATAGCCAATATTTTATAATAACTTTAAATGGAGTATAATCTATAAAAATATTGAATTGCTATATTGTATACCTGAAAGTAATACAGTATTGTAAATCAACTTTAATTTAAAAACATTTTTGAATCCAAAAAAAGATAAAATATATAGGAATAAACTTAACCAAGGAGGCGAAAGACCTATATGCTGAAAACTATAAAACACTGATAAAGGAATTGAAGGCAATTCAAAGAAATGGAAAGATATCCCGCATTCTTGGATTGGAAGAACTAATTGTTAAAATGGCCATACTACCCAAAGCAATCTCCAGATTTAACACAGTCCTTACTGAAATAGAGAGATGCACCTACAGTATCCCTACTACATATATTAGTGGTACATGTTGGTTTCACTGAACCAAAAACATTTGTATTGAACATACAAATGGTCATTTTACAACATCAGTGCAACTGGGGTAAATGATCTATCAGAAAGAATAATCAGCAGACTTCAACAGCTTGTTACAAGTTGTTACAAATATTCCTAAAATTTTTAGATGAAGCTCTCCTCAGAATTAGGGGCATAGCGAACAATGTTTCCCAATTATTGAAGATAGCAGCATACTACTTACCCATCAGTTCACACCCTCTTTTGGAAAAATCTATCTTGGATGCTCAAATCTCAGCCCTCAATTCCTTCTTAAATTCCCTTGGATACCGTTCAATTCTCAGGGTATAACTTGAGCAGAAAAAGACCTTATTCACTGGTAATTAGGGCTGAGTTTAAGGAGTGGAAAGAGAAATCAAGGCAAAAATCCATAAAATGTGCTAAATTGATTTATTGGAAATGGAAGAAGGATAAAGTTTTACTTACCATGACTTCTCTTGGAAAAAGAACTGTATGCAATTAGAAGGATTACTATGACCTACCTCTTTGCTCAAATAATGCCAATAATAAAGGAAGAATGGATGGAATCCTACTAATTCAGATCTTCTCTTCTGTTCAAGGAATATTTAAATGAAGGTTCAACCTCCAGGTATCCTCCATTCTTCTTTCATTCACCTTCACATCATCACATAGACACACACACACACAAACAATTGTGTAAAAGAAATCTTTAATGATCATCTATTAGAAAATGTCCAAAATTATTAGCCTGTCTCAGGTACATAACCAGGTTATATACCTCCTAGATGGTCTAGTCTGTAGGTAAAACTAGCCCTGTGAAAGATATTCTTTGCTTGCCTATTTTGGACATTAATGAAACGCCAGATAACCTGAAATCTGTCAAAATATGTGTTCTAAATATGATCCTGTCCACAACTCTGTCCCATGTCCCAATAATCAACATTTAGTTCCTTTTCAAGTTGAGACTGAAAGCCTTTGGAGAAAAGCCATCCATGGATTTCACATTCTTCTGACTTCTTGCTGCATAACATTACTACTATTTGAGGCAGACTAATTTTTAAAGTTTAGAAAGGATAGCCCCATTTAGGGCCACTCATTCCTCTGAACTTCACTTCTCTCTGATTACCTCCAAACAAACAAACGAAAAGAACATCTAAGATTATCTTTGCTGTCAGTTTTCTGTTCCAGTGAAAGAAGCTTTGATGTAAACATCCTCTCTGGAGTCATAATTTCCCTATATGCCTTGTGTTCTGTTTATGTTATTTTTACATATCTTAAAAATTCTAGTTTTATCCTTACACTTGGGAGAAAGTATTATTAACTTTTTAATGATTTTGTTTGTTAGGCTCTACAGCCGAAAGCACCTTTTCTTTATAGATGAATAGAAAAAAAGTCTATGTAGAAGACTGGTTTTCTCTTTAGCCTTCCTGAATTATTTTTCTAATGCATTAAATTCCTTCTTGATAACTGTAGGATTCAAAGCAAGTCAAATGAGATTAGTTCATTGTTGTTTACTATAAAAATCTTTATCTTCTAAAAAGTGTCAAAACTATTATCAGAAACTCCCAGAAACCAAAAGTATTTTTACTGACCTTTTTTCATTTTGATACTTTCTCCTTTACCTTGCTCTGCTAACTGGCAATGCATTGTAAGTTACTCACCCTGGCATTTAAAAAGGCCTTTTATCATTTCAGTACATTTTCAATTTATTAATCTGCAAACTTCTCCTTTAAATAGAATATATATTCTTGTCATTTAAATCTCTCTAATACACAGATGTAATCACATCACTTTCCTTGTTTAAAAAACAAAATTATATTACTATTTAAAACTTGGATGGCTTGGCGTTACCTAAATACTCAATCCAGCATTTAAGATCCAGAATAATCTGAAATCAGTTTACACATCTGGACTTCTCTTTTCCTACTTTCCTATAGGCAAAATGTTGTTAGCAAAAACAAACACACTTTAGTCTCTCATTTCAATAAAATTAAACAAATATAGTTGACTCTTGAGCTACACAGGGGTTAGGGGTGCCAACCCTTCAAGCAGTCAAAAATCTGCATATAACTTACAGTCAGCCAGATACCCAGTTCTTCCATAGATCAAACCGATCACAGATCCTGTAGTACTGTAGTATTTACTATTGAAAAAATTTCACGTATAACTGGACCTGCATATTTCAAGTCCGTGTTGTTCAAGGGTCAATTGTATTTAAAATTTTTGTATAATATCCATTATAATGTATATACTATTCTGGCTAGAAAACCTCTACATTCAGGGAGCTGCCAGTGCTCTTATCCCCCCTCTCTCAAATTTATAGTTAATAAAACTATGTATGTACATATGCATTTATATACACTCCATTCGTTAGTATTTAAGGTGAGCACTATTTATAATTGTTTATTCATTTGCTCTCTTTCAATACACATTTATCGAGTACATCCTGCAGACACAAAACATAGTAAGACAAAATTCTATGTTTTTAAGAATTCACAATCTAAGGAGGTTGACAGAAACATAAACTAAGGTGTAAAATACTGGGTGATCCTTTTGTGCTTATCCATAATGGTGGCAGCGGCGGGCCACTCTGAGGGATGAGGTAACCACACAAGCCAGACATGAATCACCAAAGGGAACACTGCACACAGCCTGGCTCCCAAGGATCAATAATCATACCCCGGTTGGATTGTGTGTGGACTCACAGATTTCTAACAAGTACAAGAATGCTGTTTCAACCCTCTTATTAGGACTCCATTCTCTTTCTCTTCCCCTATATTTAGTTTAAGCACAACCTATATAAGTGGTTTCACTTTTTTTTGTCTTTTATTGGGAAATTTACATACATTTTAATTTATTTTATTTACATCTTTATTGGAGTATAATTGCTTTACATTGTTGTGTTAGTTTCTGCTGTACAACAAAGTGAATCAGCTATATGTATATATATATATCCCCATATCCCCGCTCTCTTAAGCCTCACTCCCATCCTCACTCTCCTATCCCTCTAGATGGTCACAAAGCATCGAGTTAATCTCCCTGTGCTATGCAGCAGCTTCCCACTAGCTATCTATTTTACATTTGGTAGTGTATATATGTCAATGCTACTCTCTCACTTCACCCCACCTTACCCTTCCCCCCCACCCCATGTCCTCAAGTCCATTCTCTACGTCTGCATCTTTATTCCTGTTCTGCCCCTAGGTTCGTCAGAAACATTTTATTTTCTTTTTAGATTCAATATATATGTGTTAGCATACAGTATTTGTTTTTCTCTTTCTGACTTCGCTCTGTATGACAGAATCTAGGTCCATCCACCTTACTACAAATAACTCAATTTTGTTTCTTTTTATGGCTGAGTAACATTCCATTGTATATATGTGCCACGTCTTCTTTATTCATTTCTTTATCCATTCATCTGTCAGAGGACATTTAGGTTGATTCCAGGTACTGGCTATTGTAAATGGTGCTGCAATGAACATTGTGGTACATGTATCTTTTTGAATTATGGTTTTCACAGGTATAGGCCCAGCAGTGGGATTGCTGGGTCATATGGTAGTTCTATTTTTGTTTTTTTAAGGAACCTCCAGACTGTTCTCCATAGTGGCTGGATCAATTTACATTCCCACCAACTGTGCAGGAGGATGCCCTTCTTCCACACCTTCTCCAGCATTTACTGTTTGTAGATTTTTTGATGATGGCCATTCTGACGGGTGTGAGAATGTGGTTTTCATTTACATTTCTCTAACGGGTACCTCGTTGTGGTTTTCATTTGCATTTCTCTAATGATTAGTGAAGTTGAGCATCTTTTCATGTGTTTGTTGGCAATCTGTATGCCTTCTTTGCAGAAATGTCTATTTACATCTTACGCCCATTTTTGGGTTCAGTTGTTTATTTTTTTGATATTGAGCTGCATGAGTTGCTTGTATATTTTGGAGATTAATCCTTTGTCAGTTGCTTTGTTTGCAAATATTTTCTCCTATACTGAGGGTTGTCTTTTTGTCTTTTTTATGGTTTCCTTTGCTGTGCAAAAGCTTTTAAGTTTTATTAGGTCCCATTTATTTATTTTTGTTTTTATTTCCATTACTCTAGGAGGTGGGTCAAAAAGGATCTTGCTGTGATTTATGTCATAGAGTGTTCTGCCTATGTTTTCCTCTAAGTGTTTTATAATGTCTGGTCTTACATTTAGGTCTTTAATCCATTTTCTTTATTTTTGTGTATCGTGTTAGACAGTGTTCTAATTTCGTTTTTTTACATGTAGCTGCCCAGGTACATGTACCACTTATTGAAAAGGCTGTCTTCTCTCCATTGTATATTCATGCATCCTTTGTCAAGGGTAAGGTGACCATAGGACTGTGGGTTTATCTCTGGGCTTTCTATCCTATTCCATTGATCTATCTTTCTGTTTTTGTGCCAGTACCATATTGTCTTGACTACTGTAGCTTTGTGGTATAGTCTGGAGTCAGGGAGCCTGATTCCTCCACTTCCATTTTCTTTCTCAAGATTGCTTTGGCTATTTGGGGACTTTGTTTTTTCCATACAAATTGTAAAATTTTTTGTTCTAGTTTTGTGGAAAATGCCATTGGTAATTTGATAAGGATTTCATTGAATCTGTAGATTGCTTTGGGTAGTATAGTCATTTTGACAATACTGATTCTTGCAATCTAAGAACATGGTATATCTCTCACATGTTTGTATCTTCTTTGATTTCTTTCATCAGCATCTTATGGTTTTCTGCATACAGGTCTTTTACCTACTTAGGTAGGTTTATTCCCAGGTATTTTATTCTTTTTGTTGCAATGGTATTTGGGAGTGTTTCCTTAATTTCTCTTTCTGATTTTTATTGTTAGTGTATAGGTATGCAAGAGACTTCTGTGCATTAATTTTGTATCCTGCTACTCTAGCAAATTCATTGATTAGCTCTAGTAATTTTCTGGTGACATCATTAGGATTTTCTATGTATAGTTTCATGTCATCTGCAAACAGTGACAGTTTTTTTCTTCTTCTTTTCCAATTTGGATTCCTTTTATTTCCTTTTCTTCTCTGATTGCTGTGGCTAAAACTTCCAAAACTATGTTGAATAATAGTAGTGAGAGTGGGCACCCTTGTCTTTTTTCCTGATCTTAGAGGAAATGATTTTAATTTTTCATGATGATATTTGCTGTGGGTGTGTCATATATGGCCTTTATTATGTTGAGGTAGGTTCCCTCTATGACCACTTTCTGGAGAGCTTTTATTTTAAATGTGTGTTGAAATTTGTCAAAAGCTTTTTCTTTATCTGTTGAGATTATCATATGGTTTTTATTCTTCAATTTGTTAATATGGCATATCACATTGACTGATTTGAATATATTGAGGATCCTTGCATTCCTGGGATAAACCCCACTTGAGCATAGTGTATGATCCTTTTAATGTTCTGTTGGATTCTGTTTGATAGTATTTTGTTGAGGATTTTTACATCTATGTTCATCAGTGATATTGCCCTGTAATTTTCTTTTTTTTGTGACATCTTTGTCTGGTTTTGGTATCAGGGTGATGATGGCCTCATAGAATGAGTTTGGGAGTGTTCCACCCTCTGCTATATTTTGGAAGAGTTTGAGAAGTATAAGTGTTAGCTCTTCTCTAAATGTTTGATAGAATTCATCTGTGAAGCCATCTGGTCCGGGGCTTTTGTTTGTTGGGAGAATTTTAATCACAGTTTCAATTTCAGTGCTTGTGATTGATCTGTTCATATTTTCTATTTCTTCCTGGGTCAGTCTTGGAAGGTTGTACTTTTCTGAGAATTTGTCCATTTCTTCCAGGTTGTCCCTTTTACTGGCATAGAGCTGCTTGTAGTAGTCTCTCATGATGCTTTGTATTTCTGTGGTGTCAGTTGATACTTCTCCTTTTTCATTTCTAATTTTTTTGATTTGAGTCTTCCCCCTTTTTTCCCTGATGAGTCTGGTTAATGGTTTATCAATTTTGTTTATCTTCTCAAAGAACAAGCTTTTAGTTCTATTGATCTTTGCTATTGTTTCCTTCATTTATTTTTCATTTATTTCTGATCTGATCTTTATGATTTCTTTCCTTCTGCTAACTTTGGGGTTTTTTGTTCTTCTTTCTCTAATTGCTTTAGGTGTAAGGTTTGGTTGTTTATTTGAGATTTTTCTTGTTTCTTGAGGTCGGATTGTAATGCTATAAACTTCCCTCTTATATCTGCTTTTGTTGCATTCCATAGATTTGGGGTCATCGTGTTTTCATTGTCATTTGTCTCTAGGTATTTTTTGATTTCCTCTTTGATTTCTTCAGTGATCTCTTTCTTGTTTAGTAGAGTATTCTTTAGCCTCCATGTGTTTATATGATTGCAATTTTCTTAAATTTACCGAGGCCGGATTTGTGATCCAAGATGTGATCTATCCTGGAGAATGTTCTGTGTGAACTTGAGCAGAAAGTGTATTGTGTTGTTTTTGGACGGAATGTCCTATAAATATCAATTAAGTTCTTCTGGTCTTATGTGTCATTTAAAGTTTGTTTCCTTATTTATTTTCTTTTTGGATGATGTGTCCATTGGTGTAAGTGGGGTGTTATAGTCCCCTACTATTATTGTTTTACTGTTGATTTCTGTATTTTTGGCTGTTAACACTTGCCTTATGTATTGAGGTGCTCCTAGGTTGGGTGCATAAATATTTACAATTGTTATATCTTCCTTTTGGATTGATCCCTTGATCATTATGTAGTGTCCTCCTTGTCTCTTGTAATGGTCTTTAGTTAAAGTCTATTTTGTCTGATATGAGTATTGTTACTCCAGCTTTCTTCTGATTTCCATTTGCATGGAATATCTTTTTCCATCCCCTCACTTTCAGTCTGTGTGTGTCACTAGGTCTGAAGTGGGTCTCTTGTAGACAACATATATATGGGTCTTATGTTTGTATCCATTCAGCCAGTCTGTGTCCTTTGGTTGGAGCATTTAATCCATTTACATTTAAGGTAATTAATGATATGTACGTTTCTATTACCATTTTCTTAATTGTTTTGGGTTTGTTTTTGTAGGTCTTTTCCATCTCTTTTGTTTCCTTCCTAGGGAAGTTCATTTAGCATTTGTTTTAAAGCTGGTTTGGTGGTGCTGAATTCTCTTAGCTTTTGCTTGTCTGTAAACTTTTTGATTTCTCTGTCGAATCTGAGTGAGATCCTTGCTAGGTAGAGTAATCTTGGTTGTAGGTTTTTCCCTTTTATCACTTTAAATATATCCTGCTACTCCGTTCTGGCTTGCAGAGTTTCTGCTGAAAAGTCAGCTGTTAACCTTATATTGATTCCCTTGTATGTTATTGTTGCCTTTGCCTTGCTGCTTTTAATAATTTTTTCCTTGTGTTTAATTTTTGTTAATTTCATTAATATGTGTCTCAGTCTGTTTCTCCTTGCGTTTATCCTGTATGGGTAAACACGATACCCATAAACCTTAGGTTTATCTCTGCACTTCCTGGACTTGATTGACTATTTCCTTTCCCATGTTTTCAACTATAATCTCTTCAAGTATTTTCTCAGACCCTTTCTTTATCTCTTCCTCTTCTGGGACCCCTATAATTCAACTGTTGGTGCATTTAATGTTTTCCCAGAGGTCTCTGAGACTGTCCTCAATGTTTTTCATTCTTTTTTCTTTATTCTACTATGCGGCAGTTATTTCCACCCTTCCATCTTCCAGCTCACTTATCTATTCTTCTGCCTCAGTTATTCTGCTATTGATTGCCTCTAGAGTATTTTTAATTTCAGTTATTATGTTGTTCATTACCGTTTGTTTGCTCTTTAGTTCTTCTAGGTTCCTGTTAGACATTTCTTGTATTTTCTCAATTGTATTTCCGAGATTTTGCATCATCTTTACCATCATTATTCTGAATTGTTTTTTCAGGTTCTTCGCCTCTTTCCTATTCACTTATTTGGTCTTGTGGGTTTTTATCCTGCTCGTTTGTCTGCAAGATATTTATCTGTCTTCTCATTTTGTCTAATTTACAGTATTTGTGGTCTCCTTTCCCTAAGCTGCTGGGTCACAGTTCCTCTTGCTTCTGTTCTCTGTCCCTGGTGGTGATGTTGATCCATTGCTTGCATAAGCTTCCTGATGGGAGGTACTGGTGCCTCCGTTCTGGTGGGTGGAGCTGAGTCTTTTCTCTCTGATGAACAGGGCCTTGTCAGGTGGTATGTTTGGGGATGTCTGTGAGCTTAGTATAACTTTAAGTACTTTTACTGTGTGCTGATAGGTGGGTTTGCATTCCTGTCTTGTTTGTTGTTTGTTTTGAGGCCTCCCGCAACTGAGAGCTGCAGGCAGTTGGGTGGAGCCAGGTCTTGGATTCAGATAGAGGCCTCCCTGAGAGTTCTCAGCAATTAATCTTCCCTGTGGCCTGGAATTCTCCAGTGGTCCAGCATCCTGGACTCAGTGCTCCCACAGAGCTTCAGGTCCAACTTCCAGTCAGGGAAAAAAAACCCCAAAGGTCACTCATCCCAGTAATAAAGTGGATTAAAAAAAAAAGACTAACTAAACCCCAGGCAAATGGTAAAAACAAAATCAAACAAACAAAAACAGAAATAAGTAAACACACAGAAAAGAAAAAAAAAGAGAACAAAATAAAACAAAAACCAAGAGAACAACCAGAAAAACAGAAGAATCCAAAAACGAAATCAAACAGTCAGAATCAAAACTAACAAAACACTAAACCTAAAAACAAAGCCAAAGCATTGTGCCAACTGAAGAATAAAGCAAAGAAACAGAACTGATAAAAATTATTTTTTTAAAAAAAGGGGGGGGTGGGAAATGTAGAACAACAAAAAAACAAAGTAGAAATGGAAATATGAAAATTAATTAATTAAAGTAAAAGAAGAAGAAAAATAAAGGAAATTAAAATACAACAAAAAAACAAAGTAAAAATAGAAATATATTTTTTAAATATGTTATAAAACACGAAGATCCCAAAAGACTAAATAAAAAATTAAAAAATCCTAAAACAACAACAAACAAAAAAACCCAGAACCAACAACAGAATGAATCAAAACATAATAAAAACAATAATAATAATTATGTTTCCCTGGGGTCTCAGCTGTAAATGTCCTTGCACATGCCGTGAGCCACAGCCCCCCTTTGCCTCCCCAAGAGGCCCTCCTCTGCCTCTGGGCTGGTCCCTGGACCTGCTATGGGTCCTTTGGGGACCACTGAGACTCTGACCTAGCCCAATTCCTGCATGTGCTTGCTCTCAAATTTCACAGCTACCAGAGCTAGACTGTTTTCATTTGTGGGAATGCTCATTGTCTACTCAGATATTCCATAGACACAGGGTCTACCTAGCTGATCACAGGGATTTAATCTGCAGCTTGTGCAGCTGATGGAAAGATTTTCGATCCTCTTCCTTAGTCACCCTGTCCCTGGGGTTCAGCTCTGGTTTTACCCTCACCTTTGCCTGTGGTCCACCCACAGGAGCCTGCTCCTGGGGCTGCCCTAGAGCACTTGGGTCTGCCCCAGTGAGGACAGGACACAGAGGTGGTATGACTGCTTGGATAGTGGGAGCCCTGGGGGTGCCAAATGCCATGTGCACAAGAGATATGGCCCTAGTGAGGGCCTTTTCTTTTGCCTGGCATAAGGCACATGAGGGCCAGCCCTGTCTGGGCTTTTTCTGGTGCCTGGCAACAGGTGTGCAAGGGCCAGCTCTGAGAGGGCTTTTTCTAATGCTTGGTGGCCAGCACCCAAGAGTCAGCCCTGAAAGGGCTTCTTTTATTGTCCATCGGCATGTGGAGTGTGTGGGGAGAGAGAGGCTACAATAGAGGCTCCTCCCCCTGTTTGTGACTCAGCATTAGTGCCCTGCTTCCATGGCAGTCGTCTTCTTCCATAGGCTTCCCTGCTGCAGATTTCCTCCCTCCCATCCCCTCAGTCCATCTTCCAACAACCAACAGCAGTTCTTGCCCCTGGCCTGTTCTCCAATCCCCATGCTCCAGCTCCAAGCCCCGTTGCACACCTGCGAACACATGTCCCAGTCTGGGGCACATAGGGCCTCAGTAGGGACCATCTGTGTAGTTCTCACTCTGTCCTGTCTGCCACAGATCAGCCACTTCACCCTCTTCTGATAGCCTTAAAAGCTTCCCTTCTGTCCCAATCAATTTTCCTGTCAGAAAGGGGGTTTCCCTGTCAGAGAGGGGTTTTCCCCAAATTCAGGAATCTCTCCTTTGCTTCAGCTCCCCCACCCTGGGGTGCAGGTCCCATCCCACTTCCTCTCCTCCTCCTTCTCCCTTCTTTTTTTAGTCCTACCCAGTTATTCAGGGATCTTTATAGTCCTTGACAGTGTCCAAGGTCTTCTGCTACTGTTCAGCTGGTGTTCTGTGAGAACTGTTGCATCTAGATGTATTCCTGATGCATCCATGGAGAGAAATGAACTTCACGTCCTCCTACTCCTCCGCCATCTTAACTCCTCCTCATGGTTTCACTTTAGGTGCTGATGAAGGTTGTCTTTCAGGCCCGATTTAAGCCATGCATAGAGAATCAGACCTAATAAATAAAACATGGATTATCAAAAATCTATCAATATCACTACTGTAATTATGAAAAATATTTCTATCACTAAATTCTGTCAAACTCACATTTTATTGTCTTATTAATGTTACTAGTAAAGCTCATTTATCATATATACAATGAACTAGATTAGATACTCATTTCATTATATAATCAACAAATTGACTCTTTACAAAAGTTTGTGTGGCTGTGAAATATTAAATTTTCTTTCCCAAGTGCCAAGCAAATTGTCATTTTTATTTTTTATATGTAATTTAAATAGAGCATTTATTGAACACCTGTTGCATGTAGATCCTGGTCTAATGGAGGAATACAGCAAAATAACTCAAAGCAGAATTCAAGCTATTGTCTCAAGCAAAAATAAAATAAATTAGAACCACTTTTTCCAATTTGACTTCTAGAAAAAAGGCTTCCCTTTCTATGCCTGTAAAGTAGAAGAGCCAAGGATATAAATGTTTGATAACCTGAAATAAATGTCAGGAAAGAAATTCAGCTGCTACTTTAAAGCTAAAGAGTAGCCAAAAAAGATATGAAACTGTCTGAATCCTTACTCCTGAAAACCCCAAATTTATTACAGAAGACCTCACCTTGGAAGGCCTTAGAATGTCTGCTAAATAATGCTCAATTCATTTTGGTTACCTCCCAAGATTCTTTTTTTTTTTTAATATCTATTTATTTATTTATTTGGCTACTTTGGGTCTTCATTGGGGCACATGGGATCTTCACTGTGGCACATGGGATCTTTGTTGTGGCCCTCATTGCAGCACATGGACTCTTCATTGCGGCACGCAGGCTTCTCTCTAGTTATGGCATGTGGGTTTTCTCTTTCTAGTTGTGGTGTGCAGGTTTTCTCTTCTCTAGTTGTGGCACAGGTTCCAGAGCACGTGGGCTCTGTAGTTTGTGGCACACGGGCTCTCTAGTTGAGGTGCGTGGGCTTAGTTGCCCAGTAGCATGTGGGATCTTAGTTCCCCGACCGTGGACTGAACCCACATCCCCTGCATTGAAAGGTGGATTCTTTACCACTTGACCACCAGGGAAATCCCCCAGGATTCTTGAAGGATAGTTTTAGCAAGTGTTAGAGAACACTGAGGTAAAATGCCTTGTAACTCCTTGGAAAGTTCCATGTTGAGGCAGGTGAATCAAATATAGGTGGTCTATGAGTCTCTAACTGAGGAGTGGGTCTACCTGTGAAGCAAAATGATATGTGAAGTGCTTATTTTGATGGATTAACAACAGGAGTCATCACACAAAATGTTCTGTTTTCCTTCATTGCAACAGCCTCGGTACAAGCTACCAACATTGGATCAGCATATGTTTGGGGAGTAGTGACTGGGCTACAACTACTTTCTTTTGTTTATTAGTTCCAAGAAGCAGGTTCTCTAGTCCTTATATACCAACACAAGTTTGATGAGCAGTGTGAAACCAGAAAACTCAAAGATTTGAAAAGGTATGTGTTCTCACAGAACCTGTACTGGTAGAGATATGAAGTCTGCAGAGGAGGGTAAATGCAATAGGAACTCTGAGGAAGTATGAGAGTAAAGCAGGCTGCTTTTTCTCCTTTCCCACCAAACTCTCACCCTTTCCTGGGACTGTCCCCAGTGAGCTCTTCTTAAAAGTTTAGAAGTTTAGTAATATCTGTGATCAGGAGAAAATTTTTCCATTTGTCAAGCTTTTAAAAACATCTTCTTAATGAGACTGATGTCAGCATAGCACTTTTCCAATTCCGAGAAAGCTGTAGATGTTAGCTGAGGGCATGAGTCAAGTTATAGACAAAGACAAGCTCACTAAGCAAAAAGAAGTTTTCCTTTTGTGTCTGAAGTTTCATAGACTCTTCCATGTTAGAAAGCTGCACAGATGTTGATCTAGAAGCCACCAAATACAGCCAGCATCAAATATAGCCAGCATCAAATATTATCCATGTCAAGAGTATAGAAGGTATGGACATTTGAAGCCACACAGAGATAGCACAAAGCAAGTCCAGAGGCATGGGTATACCTTCTCCATTCCATGTCCCACCTTAACTTACCTAAAGTTTGTCTATATATGTTCTGCCTGGCTTCTAAGCAACTCAGAGAAAGAGAATGGGAGAGGAATCCCGGCTGACATGTGTAAAATCAACTGACATAAATAATAATATCTAAATATAGCAGAAGAACATTTGGATTGAACTAAGTACCTAAGAGTTTAAAATTAATTTTCTGCTGCTTAAGAATAAGTAAGGCAAGGACAACAAAAATATGTTCAGTTATGAAATAAAATCCTACTTTTTCACCTTTGAGATGTATGTGGTCTTTTAAAACTACAAATGCTATTATAGTAATATCTAATTTGTCTTCTTTGTATAAAAGATTTTAAATAAAGTAATATAAGAAGATTCACCTAATCCAGTCTCTGAAATATGAAGTACCTAGAAGGGTTATTTTAAGCCAGATTTCTTAAAACTATAAAATGATTTGGTAAGAAAGTGAAAAATTAAATGGAATGAAAATTATTCTTCCATGAAATTTAGCTATTTTGAACATAATTTTGGTAACAACTTTAAAATACATTGTAGCAGTTCTAATATTAATTTCCCAATATCTCTATGCTAAATTATTGGCTAAAATAACTTGTATTCAAATATTCATTCATTCTATTCATTAATTCATTCAATGTATTATTATTAAGCCCTAAGAATATCAGGCACTGGGGCTATAGAGACATAATCTTTGCCTGCAGGAATCCTATGATCTCATAAGGAGATAGATATGTACACACATAATTATACAGTGTGATAAATGTAATGATACAATAATGAATAAGGTATAATGGTAGTGCAAGTTCAGTTTGGCTTGAGACAGTTAGAGAAGACAAGCCAGGCAGAAAAGAAGCCAATGGCAAACAACAGGAAAACATATGGAGGTCTGCAACAATGGCATTTCCAGGGACCTATACAAGAATAGGATAATTTGCATTTGGTCTCTGTGGTACTTCTCTGCTGGTCTCCAGGGAAACCTGGAGCCATGGGACTGACCCTTTGTCAAGAAAGAAATAGTCATAGTCATATCTAGTGATTAAAATATGCTGTTTAAAATCTAAAAATCCTTGAGGCACTTTTTATTAGCTTGTCTACATTGTTCATTGAAAATCAATAGACTTCTGCTTCCAGACAAGATGGAGTTACAGGGATTGGAACTAAAAACCTGACAAAATATATGAGACAACAGCTTTTGAGACATAGTTAAATGAAGAACACTGATCCTGAGATATAGGAAATAAATAGAGTGAGTCCCACAATTGCCCCAGTTTACTGTCTGGAGATAAGATTCTAGGTGATGGCAGAGAAGAATAGCACAGGCAAAACCCTAAGTTAGTGTACATGAGTTGAAGATGTAGTACTGGGTAGTGTACAGAAGAGCCAAGAGCTGTAAAGAGAGAGACCTCCAGAAATCATGAGAGTTTCTTCCTCGAGTACTGAATTGAGTGTTGATCAGCACTTGCATATGAGGAAACTACCTGAATTTGAGGAATAACCACCCTCAAAAGAGAGTAGTGCCTAGAAATCTCATAGCACTGAAAACAGTGTCAGTACCCAATAGTCAGAGTGGGAAACTTCATAATTCACTGGATATCCATTACAGTAGTAAAAACAATCTTGCTTCAGTAGTGAAAAATTATCCCTAAACTAAATGTTGCTCTGGTACCACCTATTAAATCTAAAAAGAAGACCCGAGGATCAAACTGTTTTCTGGCATTGAATCAAAAATCATCAGGCATGTAAAATACAGGAACATGACCCATAATGAGGAGAAAAATGAATCAAATAAAACTGAACCAAAAATGATACAGATGATAGAATTAATGGACAAGGATATCATAACAGTTATTATATTGAATTCCTTATGTTTGAGAAGCTAGAAGAAATTTGAATGTGCTAGGTAGAGACATGGAAGATATCTTTAAATACCCAAATCAAACTTCTAAAAATGAAAAAATTACATTATCTGAGATTAAAAAAAAAAATACACTGGATGGAATTAACAACAGATTAGGCATGGCAGAAGAAAAGATTACTGAATCTGAGTACACATCAGTGGAAAATATCCAAGATTTTCATATGTTATAAAAAGATATACTAATAGTTTGCACATGGTTTAATCAGTCATGCAATCTGGCTTTAGCAAAGTGACCAGTGGCTTGTAAAAGACCCCACAGTGAACTTGTGCTTTGACTCCCATAAGACCAAGGTATTTTGCACTCTCTTGGTGGTTCACAATGTGAAGATAAAGCACATTCTGCACAAAAAAAAGGATCTCTATGTGCTGTACCTGGAAGTTTCACACCTCTCTGATATTTATATATGTTATCTTTCTCCTGCTATGCCATATCCTTTATCTTTATTAAAGTCTTGGATGACTATACCCTGTGTAGTTTTGTGTTCAATTATATAACACTGTGGAGTTGAAGGAAAATACACAGTTTTTTGAGGAAGGGGAAGTAGATTGTGATAATAGAAACATGATAATATAAGGTGGGATGAAAGAAGGATATAAACAGATTGGATTTCTGTTTCTTGTCTGGGAATAGAATGAAATTTAAGACAGGCAACATAGTGAGGTAGATAAGAATATGGATCCTAGGGTCAGAACTCCTTTGGCCATTGCCTAATTGTGTGACTTTTGTGTTTGAGCTTCCTGTATCTCAGTTTCTTCATCAGTGTCTGGCAAATCTGGCAGATAGCAAACATTATCTGAATGCTTGCAATTAATTTGCTTTCATTTCTATACATAGACTCACTGAAATCTATTCCTGTTTTATTAATTTTACTAATTAATATTACCCTTAAGATTGGGATTAGATATTTATTCCAAAAAAACAAAGCAAGAAAATAACAAGGAAGACTGTATGTCATAGTGAATAAAGTATCTTTTATCTCCAAATCCTTTACTCTCATACAGTTATATTCTTACCAATAAATATCAATTTTTAAAAAGCAATTTTTGTCAACAGGCTTATGTAGAATTGACATATGTCTCAATAAATTAAATGGTTATTTTTATCTTAAATAATATAAAAGCAAATGTATTTAGAGTAGAGTAATAGAAATATTCTGGAATGAATAAACAAAGAAAGTTGAAAAATTCAATGGGGAGAATGATGTCATACAAGGGTAAAATAAATCTCTTCTTTTAAATCACTAAATAGACTCAGAATCATCTGCTGTATCTTGGATGACTGCAAAAGGAAAGAAAAGAGACAGAATAATTTATATCACTATATTAGCCTAGAGGTTTTGAATATTAATAAGTCATTGCTACCTGTTTCACTAGCTCAAGTGCTTATTTATGTACATTAAGTTGTTAATAAACCCACAGTGAATTTACTGTTATTTCTTAATTTAAACTGTAAGGAGGTCAAAAGACTTTGCATTTTAAAATATTCTGTCTTTGAAGCACACTTTGAAAGTGAAAAATTCTAATTATAGTTAACAAAAACTTAATTTATTAAGGAGCTTATTTCGAGGGAAAGGTAGTGAGGTATCTTTGTCAAGAACTGTGAAAGACTTCAAGTTTTATGCTAATAAATTATCCTGTTATTACTTTATTGATACTGAGAAAGCCACAAGACTCCTGGGTCAAGAGACAAAAGACTTTATTACTTATGCCACAACACACAATGTGAGGGTCATGTCTACATTTATCAGTTCCCTTTGCCCCAAGTTCTGGTGATAAGTAGAGGCCCAGATGGATGCTGCATATACACCTGGCTTTTGTCACACCTGAGGAACCCTAAACTTAGGGAACTCAAATCTTTTATAGGGGCTGCAAGGAAACCTGCTCTTTGTATTGGAGGGAGCCATCTTTATCTTACTGGCCAGTAAGAAAATTCACCTTTTGCTCTGGAAAGACACACTATATCTATCTTCCAAGGCTGTTCATGCTAAAAACATTCTTGGAAAGATAGTCCAGAACACAGGCTGTCAGTGCCTCTGCTTGCAAGGCATTTATAAACAAAAGATACCCATGGAGAATTGTCTCCTAACAGTCCTTTAGGGTATTTTAATATCTAATTCTTTACTTTCTATTTTGTCCAATTAATTAAGTATATTGGCTGGATATCAAATGAAGGTGACATAAATTCAAAGTGGGAAACAAAGGCAGAACCTGACCCACCACACTGTTCTATCACCATCATATTCCCTCCTCCCTTCCTCTATACACCACTTCTGGTAAGTTCTTTAGTCACAGTTGGTCATTCCCTGAGAGACATATTGTTAAACCTCTTGATGCTTCAATCTTCCATCAACTGCAGCTGTGTTCAGGGCAGTGGCAAAAGTTGGTAAAGGCCAGGGAGGTAATGGTGGCATACATGGAGGAGATGATAAGCAGGAACTGCAGGTGTCACTGAGACTATGGCAGCCAGGTCGATGAAAACAGCTGAAGAAATAGTGACTGAACAAGATGATGGACAAAATTACCAGCCTCCAGGAACCTCCCAAATGGTAAATAAGGTAATCATTAAAAATACACTGTGATGTCAGCCCTGTTTTGGTTGTGGAAGCACAAGAGTGAGCTGCCTAATGGAGCTGATAGTTTAAAGGACAAGAAAAAAAAACAATCTTAAGAAAGAAAAACAAAGCTGGAGATATCATATGCCCTGATTTCAAACTATACTACAAAGCTACAGTAATCAAAACTGTATGGTACCAGCACAAAAACAGACACATAGATCAATGGAACAGAATAGAGACCCCAGAAATAAACTCAGACTTATGTGGTCAATTAGTTTATGACAAAGGAGTCAACTGTATACAGTAGGGAAAAAATGGTGTTGGGAAACCATTCAATAAATGGTGTTGGGAAAATTGGGCAGGTATATGCAAAAGAATGAAACAAGACCGCTTTCTCACACCATATACAAAGATAAACTCAAAATGGATTAAAGATGTAAATGTCAGACCTGAACCCATAAAACTCCCAGAAGAAAACAGAGGCAGCATGCTCTTCGATATCGGTCT
This sequence comes from Balaenoptera musculus, assembly GCF_009873245.2. Lineage (NCBI taxonomy): Eukaryota > Metazoa > Chordata > Mammalia > Artiodactyla > Balaenopteridae > Balaenoptera > Balaenoptera musculus. Next base: position 52,636,898 of record NC_045801.1, on the reverse strand, counting down.
TACCAATATATATTTTTTTATCTACCTCCTCAGACAAGGGCATCAAAAGAAAAGTAAACAAATAAGATTACATCAAACTAAAAGGTTTCTGCACAGCAAAGGAAACCATCAACAATATGAAAAGGCAACCTACTGAATGGGAGAAAATGTTTGCAAATAATACATCCAATAAGGAGTTAATATCCAAAATATATAAATAATCACACAACTCAATATGAAAAAACAATTTGATTAAAAAATGGGCAGAGGACATGAACAGACATTTTTCCAAGGAAGACATACAGATGACCAACAGACACATGAAAGATGCTAAACATTACCAATCACCAGGGAAATGCAAATAAGAACTACAATGAGGTATCCCTCACATTTGTCAGGATGACTATTATCAAGAAGACAACAAATAACAAGTATTTACAAGGATGTGGAGAAAAGGGAACTCTGTTGCACTGTTGATGAGAATGTAAATTGGTGCCACCAATGTAGAAAACGTTATGGAGTTTCCTCAAAAAATGAAAAATAGAACTACCATAGATTCAGCAAACCACCCCTGGATATTTACCCAAAGGAAAAAAATACTAATTAGAAAAAGTATTTGTACCCCTATGTTCATTGCAGCATTATTTACAATAGTCAACATATGGAAACAACCTAAGTGCTATCAATAGATCAATGGATAAAAAAGATGTAATATACATATATTGTTTTGGTTTTATATACATGTATATATATATATATGTACATAAAAAAGAAACAAAACAGAGACTGACTAATTGATACAGAAAACAAACCAGTGGTCACCAGAAGGGAGGGAGTTGGGGGATGGGTAAAGTAGCTGAAGGGGATTAGGAAGTACAAACTTCCATCATAAAATAAATGTCATAGAGATGTAATGTACAGCATAGTGAGTATAGTCAATAATATTGTAATAAAATTATATGGTGCATAATCTAGAAAAAATATTGAATCACTATGTTGTACACCTGAAACTAATATAATATTGTATGTCAACTATACTTATAAAAAATAAGAAAGAAATAAATAAGAAATAAGACATATAATTAAAATGCACAGTGTGTCATATATTGTGCCCTGTCTGGTGGTGACTTTCATCTGTACTATGATAATGAAAACTCATCCTTCTGCAGAAGAGTATGTGCTTGACAATGAATCACTGGATATTCTCTAAACAGAGAATATGGAGGAGACACATTGGACTCTTTACAACCCAGCATAACCACTGGAGATGAACCCTTGAGGACATGAAGTCCAATCTCCTATTTGAAACAAGAATGCCCTCTAAAACACCTGTCAAATGGTTGTTTGGTTTTGTTTGAACAGTTTCAATGCCAGAAAGAGCACTATTACAATTCCCTAAAAAAAAATTTTTATATACCTTTATTTTAGACATTTGTGCTCATCTTTCTGCAGGACAGATTCCTAGAAGTGGAACTACTGAAGAAAGGGACATTTCACAGGTTGATAGCTACTAATAAGTTGTTCATATGCGTACACAAAAAAGCACATGCTGTATTGATTTACATGATCAGCATGGCAGTCACAGGAAGACAGATAACAACTCAATCTCAGAAACGATACTCTAGTAGCTCAACTTATTTCTCACAGATCAGTTTACTTTGGTTTAAATAAAAATTTAAGAAGGAGATTAGAGAACCTCTGGTTACAACTCTGACATGTAAAGAGCTTGATAGCCATCAAGCTAAGAAAACAGCTTTACAATAAGAAAACAGCTAAACAAACGGAAAATTGACAACTTTTCTTAGGCTCAACAGAGAATTCAGGTCACACAGCCAACCACCACCTCATAATCTGGTGAGAGAGACAGACACTGAGAATCATAACCAAGAACAGTTTACCTGGAGCAGAAGCCTCTGGAGCCACAAACTAGTAGGAAGGCTTGTTTGGTAATTTTTTTTTTTTTTTTCTGCTCTGATTCTTATTATTTATTTTCTTCTGCTTACTGTGTTTTTTTAAAAATTTATTTTGTTGGAGTATAGTTGTTTTACAATGTTGTACGAGCTTCAGGTGTACAGCAAAGTAAATCCATTATACATATACTTATACATATATCCCCTCTTTGTAAGATTCTTTTCCCATGCAGGCCATTACAGAGTACTGAGTAGAGTACCCTGTGCTATACACTAGGTCCTTATTAGTTATCTATTTTATATATAGTAGTTTGTGCATCTGAACCCCAATCTCCCAATTTATCCCTCCCCCCTTGCCCCCTGGTAACTGAAAGTTTTTCTACATCTGTGACTCTATTTATGTTTTGTAAATAAGTTATTTTGTACCCTTTTTTTAGATTCCACATATAAGCAATATCATATGATATTAATCTTTCTCTGTCTGACTTACTTCACTAAGTATAACAATCTCTAGGTCCATCCATGTTGCTGCAAATGGCACTATTTTGTTCTTTTTTGTGGCTTAGTAATATTCCATTGTATATGTGTACCACGTCTTCTTTATCCATTCCTCTGTTCATGGACATCTAGGTTGCTTCCATATCCTGGCTATTGTAAATAGTGATGCAATGAACATTGGGGTGCATGTATCTTGGGGTGCATGGTTTTCTCAGGGTATATGCCCAGTAATGGGATTGCTGGGTCATATGGTAGCTCTATTTTTAGTTTTTTAAGGAACCTCCATACTGTTCTCCATAGTGTCTGTACCAATTTACATTCCCACCAACAGTGTAAGAAGGTTCCCTTTTCTCCACACCCTCTCCAGCATTTATGGTTTGTACACTTTTTGATGATGGCCATTCTGACTGGTGTGAAGTGTTACCTCATTGAAGTTTTGATTTGCATTTCTATAATAATTAGTGATGTTGAGCTTCTTTTCACATGCTTTTCAGCCATCTGTATGTCTTCTTTGGAGAAACGTCTATTTAGATCTTCTGCCCATTTTTTGATTGGGTTGTTTATTTTTTTGATATAGAGCTGCATGAGCTGTTTGTATATTTTGGAGATTAATCCCTTGTTAGTTGCTTTGTTTGCAAATATTTTCCCCATTCTGAGTGCTGTCTTTTCATTTTGTTTATGGTTTCCTTTACTATGCAAACGTTTTTAAATTTAATTAGGTCCCATTTGTTTATTTTTGTTTTTATTTTCATTACTCTCAGAGGTGGTTGGAAGATCTTGCTGTGATTTATGTCAAAGAGTGTTCTGCCTATGCTTTCCTCTCAGAATTTTATAGTGCCCAGCCTAACATTCAGGTCTTTAATCCATTTTGAGTTTATTTTTGTGTATGGTGTTAGGAAGTGTTCTAATTTCATTCTTTTACATGTAGCTGTTTGGTTTTCCTAGCACCATTTATTGAAAAGGCTGTATTTTCTCCATTGTATAGTCTTGTCTCCTTTGTCATAGATTAGGTGACCATAGATGTGTGGGCTTATCTCTCGACTTTCTATCCTATTACATTGACCTATAGTTCTGTTTTTTGTGCCAGTACCATACTTTTTTTATTAGAGTAGCTTTGTAGTATGCTGAAGTCAGGGAGCCTGATTCCTCCAACTCCATTTTTCGTTCTCAAGATTGCTTTGGCTATTCGGGGTCTTTTGTGTTTTCATACAAATTGTAAATTTTTTTATTCTAGTTCTGTGGAAAATACCATTGATAATTTGATAGGATTGCATTGAATCTGTAGATTGCTTTGGGCAATATAGTCATTTTCACAGTGTTGATTCTTCCAATCCAAGAACCTGTTTTATCTCTCCATATGTTTGTGTCATCTGTGATTTCTTTCATCCGTATCTTATAGTCTTCTGAGTAAACCTACCTTTTGTCTCCTTAGGTAGGTTTATTCCTAGGTATTTTATTGTTTCTGATACACTGGTGAATGGGATCGTTTCTTTAATTTCTCTTTCTGATCTTCCATTGTTAGTGTATAGGAATGCAAGAATTTCTATGTATTAATTTTCTATCCTGCAACTTTACCAAATTCATTGATGAGCTCTAGTAGTTTCCTGGTGGCATCTCTAGGATTTTCTATGTATAGTATCATGTCATCTGCAAAGAGTGACAGTTTTACGTCTTCTTTTCCAGTTTGGATTCCTTTTATTTCTTTTTGTTCTCTGAATGCTGCGGCTAAGACTTCCAAAATTATGTTGAATAAAAGTGTGGTGAGTGGACATCCTTGTCTTTTTCCTGATCTTAGAGGAAATGCTTTCAGTATTTCACTGTTCAAAATGATGTTTGCTGTGGGTTTGTCATGTATGGCCTCTATTATATTGAGGTAGATTCCCTCTATACCCACTTTCTGGACAGTCTTTATCATAAATTGGTGTTGAATATTGTCAAAAGGTTTTTCTGCATCTATTGAGATGATCATATGGTTTTTATTCTTCAATTTGTTGATGTGGTATATCACATTGATTGATTTGTGTATACTGAAGAATCCTTGGATCCCTGGGGTAAATCCCATTTGACTATGGTGTATGATCTTTTTAATGTGTTGTTGGTTTTTGTTTGCTAGTATTTATTGAGGATTTTTGCATCTATGTCCATCAGTGATATTGGCCTGTAACTTTTTTTGTGTGTGATATCTTTGTTTACTTTTGGTATCAGGGTGATGGTGACCTCTTAGAATGAGCTTTGGAGTGTTCCTTCCTCTGAAATTTTTTGGAAGAGATTCAGAAGGGTAGGTGTTTACTCTTCTCTAAATGTTGGATAGAATTCCCTTTTGAAGCCTTTTGTTTGTTAGAAGATTTTAAATCACAGGTTGAATTTCTATACTTGTGTATGGCCTGTTCATATTTTCTATTTCTCACTGGTTCAGTCTTAGAAGGTTGTACTTTTCTAATAATTTGTCCATTTCTTCTAAGGTATGCAGTTTATTGGTGTATAGTTGCTTGTAATAGTCTCTCATGATCCTTTGTATTTCTGTGGTGTCCGTATAAACTTCTCCTTTTTCATTTCTAATTTTATTGATTTGAGTCCACTCCCTTTTTTCTTGATGAGTTTGGCTAAATGTTTATCAATTTTGTTTATCTTCTCAAGAACCAGCTTTTAGTTTCATTGATCTTTGCTATTGTTTCTTCGTCTCTATTTCATTTATTTCTGCTCTGATATTTATGTTTTCTTTCCTTCTCCTAACTTAGGGTTTTGTTTGTTCTTCTTTCTCTAGTTGCTTTAGGTGTACAGTTAGGTTGTTTATTTGACATTTGTCTTGCTTCTTGAGGTGAAATTGAATCGCTATAAACTTCCCTCTTAGAACTGCTTTTGCTTTGTCCCATAGGTCTTGGATCATTTGGTTTCATTGTCATTTGTCTCTAGGTTTTTTTGAGTTCCTCTTTGATTTCTTCAGTGATCCATTGATTATTTATTAACCTATTGTTTAGCCTCCATGTGTTTGTGTTCTTTCAGGTTTTTTTCCCTGTAATTGATTTCTAATATTATAGCATTGTGGCAGAAAAGATCCTTGATATGTTTTCAATTTTCTTAAATTTACTGAGGATTGATTTGTGGCCAAAGATGTGATCTATCCTGGAGAATGTTCCGTGTGCACTTGAGAAGAAAGTGTATTATGCTGCTTTCAGATGGAGCATCTTATAAATATCAGTTAAGTCTATCTGGTCTAATGTGTCATTTAAGACTTGTGCTTCTTTATTAATTTTCTGTCTGGATGATCTGTCACTTGGTGTAAGTGGGGTGTTAAAGTCCTCCATTATTATTGTTTCACTGTCAATTTCGCTTTTATAGCTGTTAGCATTTGCCTTATATATTGTGTTGCCCCTATGTTGGGTACATATGTATTTACAATTGTTATATCTACTTCTTGGATTGATCCCTTGATCATTATCTAGTGTCCTTCCTTGTCTCTTGTAGCAGTCTTCATATTAAAGTCTATTTTGTCTGATATAAATATTGCTACTCCAGCTTTCTTTTGATTTACATTTGCATGGAATGCCTTTTTCAACCCCCTAACTTTCAGTCTGTGTCTGTCCCTAGGTCTGAAATAGGTCTCTTGTAGACAGCATATATATAGGTCTTGTTTTTGTATCCATTCAGCCACTCTATGTCTTTTGGTTAGACTATGTCTTTTGGTTGTTTTGACTAATTGCTGGAAGTTAAATGTAGAGTAGTATGAGAGTGATCTCAGTCTTAAGGCATCCCCACTCTTTCATGGGTTTTACCTCCAGGAACCCCACCAAGGTTTCAAGGTGAACATCTAAGAAAAGTCCCCTTGGGTTTTGGGCAGAGAGAGAGAAAATTAACCATTTTGAAATATGCCCAAAGTAGTCTCCATAACAAAAACCTGTTCTCCAAAGCAAATGACTTTACCAGACCCTTATCTACCTAGAAGACAGCAATTATCCAATTCAGCTCCCTCTAGACTTTGTCTTAGAGGAGGAAAAAAATGGCTGAGTTCATGGTTGAGGTGAGTCCTGAGTCTCAGCCTCTCAAAAGACTGACATTTAATCATAAGATCATAAAACACTTCTCCACCCACACATCTTACCACCATAACAACAGAGCTCCAGTATAATAGCAGTGGATTAACTGAACAAGTTGCAAGATGCAAGAATTTATTAAATAAGAAGTTCTTAGGAAAAGACAAAAGGGAAGTGAAAAAAGAGGACATTGTTGAAGCTTCTGACACATCCAGCTACAGTAAACATTAAACACAGCCCAGCTCCTAGCTAGATTAACACAAAACCTCACACAAAGGCTTATTTTCTGCCCAATACATTGTGTGGTTACAAAAAAACCCCAAAAAACAAAAACTGCAAGCCATGCTAAAGGCAAGCAAAACACAATCTGAACAGAAAACAAGCTTCCAAGTCAGACTCAGGTATGACAAAGATTTAATTTTGGAATTATCAGGTACAGAATTTAAAATAACTTTGATTAATATGTTAAAACCTGTAATGGAACAAAATGGACAACTTGCAAGAAGAGATGAATAATGTAGGCAAAGAAATGAAAGCTCTAAGAAAGAATCAAAAGGAAGTGCTATAAATTGAGACTACCATAACAGAAATAAAGAATGCCTTTAATGGGCTCATCAGTAGACTAGTTATGGCTGAGAAAGGAATCAGTGAGCTTGAAGGTAAATCAATAGAAATCTCCCATGAAATAGAAGAGAAAAAAAGAAAAAAGAATGGAAAAAAACAGAATATCTAAGAACTGTGGGACAATTACAAAATATGTAACATACACATGACAGAAATACCAGAAAGAAAAGTGGAGAAAGAATCTGAAGAAATTCTTGAAATAATAATGGCAGACGATTTTTCAAAGTTAGTGACAAACACCAAACCACAGATCCAGGAATCTCAGAGACTACCAAGAAGGAAACATACCAAAAAATCTACACCTAGCTATATCATATTCAAAATACAGATAACTGAAAAACAGGGGTGGGGGTGAGAGAGAGAGAGAGAGGAGTTTTGAAAGAGCTAGAGGAAAATAGTACCTTACCTATAGAGGGAAAAGGTAAGAGTTATATAAATTTCTTATCAGAAACCATGCAAGCAAGAAGATTTTTAGTGAAATATTTTAGTTGGTGGGAAAAAAAACCCCACCAACCTACAATGCTATACCCAGTGAATTTACCTTTCAAAAGTGAAGGAGAAATAGACTTTCTCAGACAACAAAAATAGAGAGAATTTGTTACCAGTACACCTGACAAGCAAGAAATGTAAAAAGTAGTTCTTCAGTTTTTAATCACTCTTTTATGCTGCCTCTTTTGTAATATATGCAGAAAAATCATTTGATAAGGTTAAGCATTTAGTTTAAACATACTAGAACACTAAGACTAGAAGAAAATTATTTTTTTACATAGAAAAGCTATGTTTATTAGAAATTTTCATATGTTAGATACATTTTGTTTTAATGTAAGGAGTAAGAAAGAACACTCCTTACCACTCCTCCTGTCCAACATTTATTCACTCATAGATACTTGTTTGTCATCCACTATATTCCACTCTCCTAGGCACCAGGGATGCAGTTGGAAAGAAAACAGACCAAAAAAATTTTTTAATAAATAGAAAGAAAGAAAGAAAATAATAAATGTCAGAAATTAATCTACATAAAGAAAGAAAGAGTATTAGAGAAGGAATAAAGATAAAATATTTCTATCTTTTTCATAAGTAATAAGGGTAACAATATATTGGGTGAATAAAGCATATGGATAAGTAAAATGAATGACAACAATGATAAAAGTGATGGGAGCAGAGAATTGGGGTTACTATGATATATGGTATATGCACTATTCATGAATAGCATAGTGTTATTTGAAAACTGACTTAGATTAGTTGTAAATATATATTGAAAATGTTATGGCAATCACCACAGAAATGTCTTAAAGTAGCATAATTGATTATGCTAAGAGAGAATATAAAATAGAATAATATACAATGATTAATTAAAACCAGAGAAGGCAGAAAAAAAGAGGTGAAAATTTTAAAAAGAAATAAATAGCAAATGCAATGAATATAAAACAGTTAAAAACATGGTAGATATTAATCAGACTATAACAACAATCAGTTTGAATGTGAATAGTCTAAATATACCAGTTGAAAACATAGATGTTTAGAGTAGATAACTAAGCAAGACCTAATTATATGCTATCTACAAGAAACTCACTTTAAATATAGACATGGGTTAAAAGTTATAAGGGAAGAGAGACATCATGCTAAAACTTAACAAAGCAAAATTATTTATATTAATTTCAGACAAAGTAGATTTCAGAACAATGAAAATTATCAGAAATAAAGAAGGGTGTTTCATAATGATTAAAAGTTCAGTTCTCCCAGAAGAATCTTTAAATCTTTAAACAATCCTTAAAATGCATGCACTTGATGACAAAGTATCAAAATACTTGAGGCAAAAGCTGAAAGAACTCCAATGAGAAGTAGACAAATCCAATATTATAATTGGATACTGAAACAGACAAATCCAGTATTATAGTTGGAGACTTCAACACCCCTCTTTCAGTAATTAATAAAGATCCAGCAGGCAGAAAATCAGTAAGGATATAGTTGAACTGGATAGCACCATTATGCAATTGGATATTGACATTTATAGAATACTTCATCTCACAACAGCATTATATACATTCTTCTAGAGCAAACATGGAACTAAAATAGAGCATATTCTGGGTCATAAAACACACCTTAACAAATTCAAAAGAATAGAAATCATATGTTGTCAGAACAATGGAATTAAACTAGAAATCAACAACAGAAAGCTTCAAATTCCCAAAATATTTTGAGAAAAATAATGCTTCTAAACTTAAAAAGTGGGTCAAAGAAGAAGTCTCAAAAAAGTTTAAAAATATTAGGACTAAATAAAAATAAAAATACATTTTATAAAAACTGGTGAGATGTGTGAAATCAGTGCTTAGAGTGAAATTTGTAACATCAAATACATGTATTAGGAAATAAGAAAAACCTAAAACAAATAATCTAAGCTTCCATCTTAGGTAACTAGAGAAATAGGAAACAAAAGAAAAGAAGTAGTAAAAATTAAAACAGAAATCAATGAAATTGAAAATAAGAAATCAACAGAGGAAGTCAATGAAATCAAAAGCTAGTTTAGTTTTCTAAAAGATCAATAAAATTGATAAACCACTACCGAGGATAAACAAGAAAGTAAGAGAGAATACAAAAATTACTAATATCAACAATGAATGGGGAATTTCCTGGGGAACTAAGATCCCGCAAGCCATGTGGCATGGCAAAAAAAGAAAAAGAAAAAACAGAAAACAAACAATGAATAAACAGTCATCACTATTGATCTCATGGAGAGTTAAGGATTAAAAAAATGAAAATATGAACAATTCAATCCCCCAAATTTGATACCTTAGTTGAAATGGATCAATTCCTTAAAAGATATCAATTACCAAAGTCCACACAAAGAGAAATATATTATTTTAATGGGCCTATAACTACTAAAGAAGTTGAATTAATAATAAATAAACTTCCAAAAAAAAAAAAGACTCAAATGTTTTCACTGGTGAATATTACCAAACTTTGAGGAAGAAGTAAGGTAATTTTCTACATTCTCTTCCAGAAAATTGGAAACACTTCCTAACTTATTCTATAAAGCCAGCATTATACTAAATACCAAAATTAGATAAAGTCATTTAAAGAAAAGAAAACTATAGCTCAGTATCTCTTATGAACATAAATGCAAAAATTCTCAAAAAAATTAGCAAATTGAATCCAACAACGTATGAAAGAAATCATGTACCATGACTAAGAGGGATTTATTCCAGGTATGCAAGGCTGGTTCAAGATTTGAAAATCAATTTATATAAATAAATTTTATATAAAACTCCACATCAACAAGCTAAAGAAGAAAAACTCTATCATCATATCAATAAATGCAGAAGAAGGATTTGACAAAATCTAATACCCAAACATGATTTTTAAAAAATAACAGCAAACTAGGAATAGAGGGAAATTTCCTCAATTTGGTAAAGAACATCTACACAAAACCTAAAGCTAACATCACACTTAATGGTGAGAAACTAAATGTTTTCTCCATAATGTTAGGGTAAAAATCAAGAATGTCACTTCTTACACTCCTATGCAACATCATGCTGAACTCCTAGCTTATGTAATAAGACAAGAAGATAAAATTAAAGGTAGACGTATTAGCAAGGAATAAATAAAATTATTTGTGCATAGATGTCATAATTGTCTATGTGGAAAATCCTAAAAAGTTGATGAAACGAACTTGAACTAATAAGCAGTTATAGCAAGGTTACAAGATATAAAGTTAATATACAGAAGTCAATTGTTTTCCTCATACCAATAATGAACAATTGGAATTTGAAATTACAAACACAATACTATATACATAACATGAAAAAATAAAATATTTAGGTATAAATTTAACAAAATTTGTACAGGATCTACATATGGAAAACTACAATGAAAGAAATCAAATTTTTTAATAATTAAATAAACAAAATAAAATCTAAATAAATGGAGAGATATCTCATATTCATGCACTGGCAGACTCAATATTAGTAAGATGTCAATTCTTCCCAATTTAATCTATAGATTCAACACAGTCTCAATTAATATTACAGGATGTACTTGGTGAATATTGACAAACCTATTCTAAAATTTATATGGAAACACAATAAACAACAACAACCAAAAAAAACAAAAACAAAAACAAAAAACCAATAATAGTCAGCACAACACTGAAAAAGAACAAAGTTGGAGGATAGACATTATCCAACTTCAGGACTTACCGTAAAACTACAGTGATAAAGACAGTGTGGTATTTGTGGAAGAATAGACAAATAGATCAGTGGAACAAAATGGAAAGCCCAGAAATAGAATCACACAAATATAGTCAAGTGATCTTTGACAAAGATACAAAGGTAATTCAATGAAGCAAAGGTAGTCTTTACGACAAATTGTGCTGGAACAATTGAACATCACTTTGCAAAACAAAAAACAAAAACCTAGGCAAAATGGATCATAGAAATAAATATAAAAATAAAACCTTAAGTGTGAAATCAAAGACACTAATGTCTAAGGTCTCTCTGAAAATCATCCTCATAGTACATGTTGGAGGAACACAAACTAGGAAGCTCTTAAATGTAGCAAATACCCCAGTATGACTCAACTGGTTCTGAGCCCTTCCAAACGCAATGTAGTTTCCAGAGAAGTCTCTGAAAGCACCAACTACATCTATGGTCACTTTTAGCTGCTATCCTAAAGCATCCTGGCCACTATCCAGAGTCTCTGCAGAAACTTATTAATGGACTCTATTGTCCTCTGCCACCAACACAGGACCCTCCATCATTCCCCAAGATGTAACCCTCCACTAGTGATCTCCTCACATAAATTATAATTTTCCAATAGGTAAAGACAACTTCCTTAGTGTTGGAAAGGTAATGATTGCAGGTAAGATGATTCATTACTTCAGGCATAACTGTACTTTCCCTTGGTTGTGTCTGGAAAGCTTCACAAACTTTAAAGGAAATAACATTGTTAGTTCTAACATGCCCCTTTCTCGGGTGTACCATCATGTCCTATATGCTTTTCATAGTCTCTGGCAGTTTGGGAGAGCATGATGAGGTTAGTTAGTGGGAATATTGGGCAGCTCTTGGTCACCATTCAGGGACAACTCATTATTTTTCCTCTTTTGCTGACCTGGATAAAGCCTCTCAAACTTTGGTACATAGATGATGCATATTCTCTGTAGACAGCTGTCACTGGATTTGTCCCATGGAGGAATATGGTCTGTTGACATGAAATGAATAGACTGCCAGATAGTTCTCCAGGAAAGATGGGTTTATTCAGGAGAAGGAGTCAAGATGGTGGAATAGGAGGACACGGAATTCGTCTCTCCTCACAAGTACACCAAGAATACATCTACAAATGGGACAGTTCTCACAGAGCACCTGCTGAACATTAGCAGAAGACTTTGGACACCTAAAAGGACAAGAAAAATCCCCTCACAACTGGGTAGGACAAAAGTAGGAAAAAAAGGAAAGAGGAATCAAAAAAGGGACCAGCAACCCTGGCAGGAAGCTGAAGGTAAGGGGAGGTTCCCACACTCAGAAAAACTCCCTCACAGTGGGGAAATCAGCTGGGACAGAAAGGGACTATTGGGGGATCAATGGAGAATGCAGTGGATGGTCTGTGGAAAGCAAGACAAAGTAAGAACTGTGCACGTTGTCTGCGCCACAACTCTGCACACCCCAGCCTGAGTTGTCAGTCTCCTGTTGCAGTGGGGGAGTGGGTGCTGGAAAATGGGGTTTGGAGCACAGACCCAGGGAGGGGACAGTTGTTGGCTGTGAAAAGCCAGCCTGAAGGGACAGGAGTAAGGAGATCCACAACTGGGAAAGTTTGCAGATAAAACCCTGGACATCATAGAAACAAAGCATCATTGCTGAGTGGCGCACAAGGGGCAGGGCAGCCATTACAACCCCTTTCCCCACCTGCTAACTTCTTCAGCCACTGTGGGCACTGGGAGGGGCACTCATCTGAGCAGGCTCGCCTGCCCCTAAAGCCAAGGCCTCCTCCACCCGCGTAGGCTCCGGGATCCTGAGTGCTGCCTGCCCATCCCAAAGCCTCCTCAGGAACCAGCCCTGGGCACACCTGCCTGACATGGGAATCCACCAATGCTGGCAGGGACTGAGTGCTTAAGCATGGGGTTAAGGGAGCAGATCCAAGGAAAGAATCACTCTTGGCTGCACAGATTCAGCAGAGGGGAAACGAGTGAGGGGATCCATGGCTGGGAATACCCCTGGAGGAAATGTGGTCTGCCTGGGAAATGAAACGCCATTGTTGAGTGGTGTGCAAGGGTCAGAGCCGCCACTGCCCTCACACACCAGTTCCTGTTTCTGTGGGCACTGGGAGGGACTCCTACTAGAGAAGGTGCTCCAGTCTTTTGCAACTCTCTGCCGGTCCCCGCCACTGCAGGAAATTCACGCATACTGCAATTGTGTCTGCTGTACCCCTCCCAGCCTGAGGGAATAAGTGTGCCCCAATCAGCTGCTGCTTTCACTCACTCTCATCTGCGTGGGGAACAGACGCCTCAGGGTGGCACACACAAAGAAGTGGAGCCCAAATCAAAGCTGAATCCTGGGGCAGGGCAACTAAGGAAGAGAAACAGAAATCTCTTCATGTACCTGCACAAGCCATGGATTAAATTCCCACGATTGGCTTGGTAAATCCTACATCTGTGAAATATTTGAATAGACAATGAGTGTTCCCACAACTTATACCAGTCTAGCTTTAGCAGTGGTGGACTTTGGGAGCAAGTACACATGGGACTTGGGCCAGGTCAGAGTCTGAGCTGGCCTCACAGTGCCCACGGCAGGTTGAGAGACCTACCTAGAGGCACTGGAGATGTTCCTGGGAAGGCAGGAATTGGCTGTGGCTCACTGTGGAAGCAAGGACACTGACACAGGAGGGCCCAGGGAAATATTCTTATTACTATTATTCCTATTTTTGTTTGCTTCATTTTGTTCAGATGTTGGTGGTGTCCTTTTTATTATTTTTTAATTATTAATTTTAATATATCTTTTAAATTTTTCTATTTTTACTTTACTTTTTTATAGTTTTGTGTTTTTCCCTTGTTTCTGTTCTTTTTTAATGTAATTTTTTTCTGTTTTTGATTGTTTTTTTGTGTTTATATTTTCTTTGCTTTTCTGTTTGCTTTTTGTTCTTGTTTTATTTTTCATTTTGTTTTTGTTAGTTTCACCTTTATTGATTATTCTCATTTTTTAGTTCTTTTGTTTGTTCTTCTGGGGTTTTTTTGGTTTTTTTCTTTTTATTTTCTGTCTGTTTCTTTGTTTCTGTTAGTTTGGTTTTATTGTTATCATTTGTCTTGGATTTGGTATGTTTCTTTGTTTCTTTCTTTCTTCTTTTGTGTGTGTGTGTATGTTGAGTCATTGTTTTTGCTCTTTGCTTTTGTTTTGCTATTTGCCTTGGGTTTTGTCTGTTTGTTTTCTTTTCCCTTTTGTTTTCTTTTTTTTGTTTGTTTCTTTTTTCTCTGGCCACACTATGCAGCTTGTGGGCTCTTGGTTCCCTGGCGAGGGGTTGAGCTTGGGCATCTGGGGTGTGAGCACTGATTCCAGATGCTGGACCACCAGAGAATTCCCAGGCCCAGGGAATATTAATCAGCATGCACTCCACTAGAGGTATCCATATTGACACCAACACCCAGCTCCACCAAGCTGCCTGCAGGCACCAGTGTTGGACACCTCATGTCAAACAAACAGCAGGACAGGAACACAGCCCCACCCATCAGCAGACAGGCTGCCTAAAGTCGCACTAAGCTCACAGACACCCCAAAACACACCACCTGACACAGCTCTGCCTATCAGAGTGAAAAGATTCAGCTCTACCCACCAGAGCGCAGGCATTACTCCCTCCCGCCAGGAAGCCTACACAAGCCTCTGGACCAACCTCACCCACCAGGGGGCAGACAACAGAAGCAAGAAGAACCATGACCCTGCAGCCTGCAGAAAGGAATCCATAAACACAGTAAGTTAGACAAAATGAGACAACAGAGAACTATGTTGCAGACGAAGGAGCAAGGTAAAATCCTACAAGACCAAATAAATGAAGAGGAAATAAGCAATCTAACTGAAAAAGAATTCAGAGTAATGATAGTAAATATGATCAAAAATCTTGGAAATAGAATGGAGGCACGGACTGAGAGAATACAAGAAATGTTTAACAAGGACCTAGAAGAACTAAAGAACAAACAATCAGTGATGAACAACACAATAACTGAAATGAAAAATACACTAGAAGGAATCAAAAGCAGAATAACTGAGACAGAAGAACAGATAAGTGAGCTGGAAGATAAAATGGTGGAAATAACTGCCATGGAGCCAAATAAAGAGAAAAAGAAGGAAAAGAAATGAGGACAGTCTCAGAGACCTCTGGAACAACAATAAACACACTAGCATTTGAATTATAGGGGTTCCAGAAGAAGAGAAAGGGAAAGTGTCTAAGAAAATATTTGAAGAGATTATAGTTGAAAACTTCCCTAACATGGGAAAGGAAATAGTCAATCAAGTCCAGAAAGTGCAGAGAGGAGAAGCATGCCAAAACACATATTAATCAAACTATCAAAAATTAAATACAAAGAAAAAATATTAAAAGCTGCAAGGGAAAAGCAACAAATAAAATATAAAGGAATCCCCATAATGTTAACAGCTGATTTTTCAGCAGATTTTCTGCAGATCACAAGAGAGTGGCAGGACATATTTAAAGTGATAAAAGAGAAAAACCTACAACCAAAATAACTCTATGCAGCAAGGATCTCATTCAGATTCGAAAGTGAAATCAAAAGTTTAACAGACAAGCAAAAGGTAAGAGAATTCGGCACCACCAAATCAGCTTTATCACACATGCTAAAGGAAACTTCTCTAAGAGGGAAACACAACAAAAGAAAAAGACCTACAAAAACAAACCCAAAACAATTGAGAAAATGGTAATAGGAACATACATATCAATAATTACCTTAACATGAATGGATTAAATGCTCCAAACAAAAGACACAGGCTCACTGAATGGATACAAAAACAAGACCCATATATATGCTGTCTACAAGAGACCCACTTCAGACTAGGGACACATACACACTGAAAGTGAGGGTATTGAAAAAGGTATTCCATGTAAATGTAAATCAAAAGAAAGCTGGAGTACCAATATTCATATCAGACAAAATAGACTTTAAAATGAAGACTGTTCCAAGAGACAAGGAAAGGCACTACATAATGATGAGGGATCAATCCAAGAAGAAGATATAACAATTCTAAATATTTATGCACCCAATGTAGGAGCACCTCAATACGTAAGGCAATAATAAAAGCCATAAAAGGGGATATTGACAGTAACACAGTAATAGTGGGGGATCTTAACACTCCATTTACACCAATGGACAGATCATCCAGGAAGAAAATTAATAAGGAAACACAAACCTTAAATGACACATTAGACCAGATAGACATAATTGATATTTATAGGATATTCCATCTGAAAGCAGCAGAATACATATTCTTCTCAAGTTCACATGGAATATTCTCTAGGGTAGATCACATCTTGGGTCACAAATCAAGCTTCAGTAATATTAAGAAAACTGAAATCATATCAAGCATCTTTCCTGACCACAATGTTATGAGATTAGAAATCAATTACAGAAAAATAAAACTGTAAAAAACACAAACACATGGACGCTAAACAATATGCTACTAAATAACCAAGAGATCACTGAAGAAATCAAAGAGGAAATTTAAAAATACCTAGAAACAAATGACAATGAAGACATGAAGACCCAAAACCTATGGGATACAGCAGGCCGTTCTAAGAGAGAAATTTATGGCAATACAATCCTACCTCAAGAAACAAGAAAACTCTCAAATAAACAAACTAACCTTACACCTAAAGCAACTAGAGAAAGAAGAACAAACAAATCCCAAAATTAGTAGAAGGAAAGAAGTCATAAATATCAGAGCAGAAATAATGAAATAGAGATGAAGAAAACAATAGCAAAGATCAATGAAACTAAAAACAAGTTCTTTGAGAAGATAAACAAGATTGATAAGCCCTTAGCCAGAATCATTGAGAAAAAATGGCAGACTACTCAAATCAATAATATGAGAAATAAAAAAGGTGAAGTTACAACAGACACTGCAGAAATACAAAGGATCATAAAAGACTACTACAAGCAACTATATGTTAATAAACTGGACAGCCTGGAAGAAATGGACAAATTCTCAGAGAAGTACAACCTTCCAAGACTGAAACAGGAAGAAACAGAAAATATGAGCAGATCAATCACAACTGATGAAATTGAAACTGTGATTTAAAAAATCTTCATACAAACAGAAGTCCAGGACCAGATGGCTTCCCAGGTGAATACTATCAAACATTTAGAGAAGAGCTAACACCAATCCTTCTCAAACTCTTCCAAAAAATTGCAGAGGGAGGAATGCCCCCAAACTCTTTCTACGAAGCCACTGTCACCTTGATACCAAAACCAGACAAACATACCACAAAAAAAAGAAAATTACAGGGAAATATCACTGATGAATATAGATGCAAAAATCCTCAATAAAATACTAGCAAACAGAATCCAACAACACATTAAAAGTATCATATGCCATGATCAAGTGGGATTTATTCCAGGGATACAAGGATTCTTCAATATACACAATTCAAGCAATGTGATATACCATATTAATAAATTAAAGAATAAAAACCATATCATCTCAATAGATGCATAAAAATCTTTCGACAAAATTCAACACCTATTTATGATAAAAACTGCCCAGAAAGTGGCCATAGAGGGAACTTCCCTCAACATAATAAAGGCCATATATGACAAACTCACAGCAAACATTATTCTCAATGGTGAAAACTAAAAGCATTTCCTCCAAGATCAGGAACAAGACAATGGTGTCCATTCTCTCCACTATTATTCAATATAATTTGGAAGTTCTAGCCATGGCAATCAGAGAAGAAAAAGAAATGAAAGAATACAAACTGGAAAAGAAGAAGTAAAACTGTCACTGTTTGCAGATGACATGATACTATACATAGAAAATCCTAAAGATGCCACCAGAAAACTACTAGAACTAATCAATGAACTTGGTAAGATTGCAGGATAGAAAATTAATACACAGAAATGCCTTGCATTCCTATACACTAACAATGTAAGATCAGAAAGAAAAAGTAAGGAAAAATCTCATTTAACATTGCATCAAAAGCAATAAAATAGCTAGGAATGCACCTACCTGAGGAGGCAAAAGACCTGTACTCAGACAACTATAAGACACTGGTGAAAGAAATCAAAGAAAACACAAACAGATGGAGAGACATACTATGTTCTTGGATTGGAAGAATCAATACTGTGAAAATGACTATACTAACCAAAGCAATCTACAGATTCAATGCAATCCTTATCAAATTACCAATGGCATTTTTCACAGAACTAGAACAAAAAATTTTACAATTTGTATAGAAATACAAAAGACTTCCAATAGCCAAAGCAATCTTGAGAAAGAAAAATGAAGTTGGAGGAATGTAAGGCTGGACACTATAAAACTCTTACAGGAAAACATAGGGAGAACACTCTTTGACATAAATCGTAGCAAGATCTTCTTGACCTGCCTCCTAGAGTAATGAGAATAAAAACAAAAATAAGCGAATGGGACCTAATTAAACTGAAAAGCTTTTGCACAGCAAAGGAAACCAGAAACAAGATGAAAAGACAAACCTCAGAATGGGAGAAAATATTTGCAAAAGAAGTAACTGACAAATGATTAATCTCCAAAATATATGAACAGCTCATGCAGCTCAATATCACAAATAAATAAATAAATAAACAAAACACCCAATCAAAAACAGTTTGAAGACCTAAACAGACATTTCTCCAAAGAAGACATAGAGATGGCCAACAAACACATGAAAAGATGCTTAACATCACTAATTATTAGAGAAATGTAAATCAAAACTAAAATGAGGTATCACTTCACTCACACCAGTCAGAAAGGCCAACGTGAAAAAATCTACAAATAAATGCTGGAGAGGGTGTGGAGAAAAGGGAAGCCTCTTGCACTGTTGGTGGGAATGTAAATTGATACAGCCACTATGGAGTACAGTATGGATGTTCCTTAAATAATTAAAAATAGAGCTACCATATGACCCAGCAATCCCACTCCTGGACATATACCCAGAGAAAACCATAATTCAAAAAGACACATGCACCCCAATGTTCATTGCAGCACTATTTACAACAGCCAGAACATGGAAGAAAACTAAATGCCCATTGGCAGATGAATGGATAAAGAAGATGTGGTACATATATACAATGGAATATTACTCAGACATAAAAGGGAATGAAATTGGGTCATTTGTAGAGACGTGGATGGACCTAGAGACTGTCATGCAGAGTGAAGTAAGTCAGAAAGAGAAAAACAAATATCATATATTAATGCATATATGTGGAATCTAGAAAAATGGTATAGATGATCATATTTGCAATGCAGAAATAGAGACGTAGAGATCAAATGTATGGATACCAAGGGTGTAAGTGGGGGGATGGGAAGATTTGGGAAATTGGGATTGACATATATAAGCTATTGATACTATGTATAAAATAGATTACTAATAAGAACCTACTGTATAGCACAGAGAACTCTCCTCAGTGCTCTGCGGTGACCTAAATGGGAAGGAAATCCAAAAAGAGAAGATATATGTATACATATAGCTGATTCATTTTGCTGTACAGTAGAAACTAACACAACATTGTAAAACAACTATATTCCAATAAAAATTAATTTTAAGAAAATAATTTTTTCAAAAAGATGGGTTTATTCAGGATCAGCAGAGAATTGCAATTCAAGGTCTACAACAATTGGGAGCCACATACAAGTTCCCGCACAGAAAGGTGGGGAGAACACTTTTACAGAGAGGAAAAGGAAGTTGAGAGAGCTGTAGTAAACAAAAAGACCATGTTTTTTTATTGGCTGAGTTGTTGCCAAGAAAGAAATAAGTCTTTCTTCTTCCTGTTGGTCTCTGCTATTGTCACAGAGCGTGAAAGCTCCCCCTTCTGCTCTCCCGACTCTATTGAATTGAGGTTTCTGTTCATTAACTTTTTAAATTTCTCCCTTTCCTCAAGACCTTTCTCTTTATCTTATTGATCAAGAGTCAGTTTTTCTGGTTTCAGTGACTTTTTGTCCCTCAACACCAGGAAGGACCTTTCCTGGGTGTAGTGTCTCATGTCAGAGGGAAAGTGCACATGTCGGAAATCTACTGAGGTTACATTTGAGTAACAAGGAGAGGTAAGAGGGAGAACTCTCTGTCACTTTTTATCTAAAGTCCATATGTTATTAAGATCAAAGATCAATGTCTAACTAGAGATCATGTGAAGTGCTATGTCACCATCAAAGATCTGGTGACTGGCCCAGATATTTTGGGAAAGCCATGTCATCAGATGTCATCTGCTTTATTTCTGGATACTGTTTGCTTTCAGGTCACCAGATGATGTGCAGGTCCATTTAGGGTTCAGTACTTTCTTTAGGAGTGTCATCTGAATACAAGTAACTACTCCTTGTAGTTTGGTGGCACAAGGGTTGGTTAGAAGCACCTGATCGGGGCCTCTCCAGCAAAACTGAAGAGACTTCTGGAGGTGCCTTTTCCAATAGACAAAATCTCCAAATTGCAAGATGCGATGCTTAGGGTCTTTATTTCCCAAGGGTGCACTGTGAAAAGATTACTCTGCCAAAGCATGTTACTTATAATAGAAGCAATAAGGCCTCTGCAGTATTGGAGTATCTCTCAACTTATCAGTTGTGGGGCAAAAAAGTAGAAGACAAGTGCATTTGACATCCTGTGACTATCTCAAAGGGTGAGAGTTTATGAGGTCCAAAAGAGATGGATCTGAGATTTGGAAGGACCAATAGCAATGTTTTTGGAGAGGTATTTGAAGGGCCTCTACAAATTTTGCCAATTGAGTCTTAATAATGCCTTCAGTGCATTCGACTAAACTAGAGGATTGAGGGTGTTAAGCACAGTGAAAATATTATAAAACCAACCAAACAGTTCACAATTGTCAAAGTACCTGACTGGTAAAATGGTTCCTTGATCACTATGAAGTTCAAGAAGAGTTGCCCAGGTAGGGATAATCGTTTCCAAAAAGACTTTAGCTACAGACAAGGCAGTAGTCTGTCTGCAAGGGAAGGCTTCAATCCAGTGTGAAAACATTTGCCATACCTCAAATAATCCATTAGGCAGTTAAAAATGTCTGGGTGCAGTATGGACAGTCTTTCCAAGGTTATCATGAAAGAAGTGGGACATGTAAGTTAGGCAATTTTGGGGGCTTCATTAATGTTTCCCCATCAATATTGATTCATGAATGCAATCATTTTTTCAGTAGACCAATGGTTTAATGCATGTAAAATGGTGAGGATTGGGAATTTTAGAGTCTCTGGTAAGACTAGGTTGTCGTTTGGTATAAACCAGAGCTTTCTCTTTTTTATCAAGCCAACAATTGTTGAATTTCCAATTTTGTTTTTCCTTTTATGAGACCAATTTTTGGGCTCCTCTGGCCAGTTTTCCTAAGTTATCATTTGGGGAAATATTCCTTTTGACAATACAGTGGTTTGGCTGCTCCTGGTCCCTTTAAGGGTAGCATTCCTTGTGGAAATATCAGCGAGGTGATTTCCTTTAGCTTCTAGAGAATCAAGTTTAAAATGGCCCAGAATCTTAATAATAGCTAAAACAGCAGGTAATATTATGACACCCAATAATTCCTGAACATAAGGATCATTTAAAATTTTACTTCCACTGGAAGTAAGGAAGCCATGTTGCGTCCACAACTTTCTGAAATCATGAGCTTCTCTGAAAGCATATTTACTAAAAGTATAAATATTGGCAGTTTTATCCTTGGCTAAAGTACAAGCCTGCTAAAGAGCATATAATTCAGCCTGTTGGGCTGACGTAGCCATAGGTAAAGATGCCTTAGCAATGTCAAAAGGAGTTGCAATAGCTTACCCAGCACAATATTTGCCATTGTCACCTTTTAAGTAAAAGCCATTGGTGAACCATGAGAAGTCAGCATTACGCAGAAGAATTTCCTTTAGATCATCACAAGAAGTCAGGACTTGATCTTTCAGTGTTGTGCAACAGCGAGGGATTTCATCAGTGACAGAGGGAGAAGAGTAGTAGAATTAAGGTTATTACAACATAAAAGAGATAAGTGAGAAGCAGTTAACAAAAGAACTTCATAGAAAGTGAAGCAACTGGCTGAGAAATGTTGAATGTAATGAGAATTCAGGAGAACTTCTACTGCACGAGGTACAAAAATTGTTAAAGGGGATCCCACAACAATTTTCTTGGTAGTCTTAACCAAAAAGGCTGTGAACATGATGTTTCTAAGGCAAGGGGGGTATCCCTGTGTGACAGGTCCAGTTGCTGGCTATAATACTCTATGGTTGATGGTGGGCACTATGTTTTTGAGTTAGCACCCCAAGGGCATTCCCTTCTTTTTCATATACAAAAAGGAAAAAGAGAATCTCAAAATTGGAATGCCCAAGGGCAGATGAGCTCATCAAACTGTCCCTTAAGATCTTAAAAGTTGTCTGGTTCAAATTAAGCCAGGGTTTTTATTGCTGAGTAAAACATATGGAGGTTTGGCAAAAGAGAGAAATTTGGAAGGCAGTTTTGGCAATAAACAACCAGACCAAGAAAACCTCGCAGTTAGAGCTTAGTTTGGGGAAACTTGGGACACCATGAAGTCTATCTGGATCTAGGTGTGGTCCTTCTTTTGATAACAAGTACCTTAAATATCAAACCAGAGTTCAGGCAAACTGCAATTTTTCCTTGATGATTTTATGTTCCTTTAAGGATAAAATCTAGCATGTAGATATTGTCTTTCTGTGAGGAGGCATGAGAAGGAAAGCAAAGAAGGAAATCATCCACCTACTTAAACACAGTAGAATCTCTAGGGAACTTTATAACATCCAGATCAGCATTAAAGATTTGTGAGAAGTAGAACGACTTTCAGTAAACCCCTGAAGCATTACTGTATGGGTAAATTGGTTTTTCCAAGTGAAGGCAAACAGGTATTGGCTAGCTTCATCAACTGGAATACTGAAGAATGCACTGCATAAATCAATTACAATAAAGAATCTACTTCTGGTAGAAATGGATGTTAGTAATGTATGGGGCTAGGAACAACACAGTATCGAGGGACAACATGTTATTTATTTCTCGGATGTCCTAGACAATCCTCCACACTCAGTCTTTAGGTTTTCTTATTGGTAAAATGGGAGTGTTACAGGGGCTAGTACAAGGGACCAATGAGGCCTTGAGCCTTGTAATATATTTTTTATGTGTTTTATGCCTTAGGCTTCTTTACTTATAGAGTATCAGTTAATTCTGGGAAGGGCTTTTGAGGGATCTACTTAAATCTTGATGGAAAGTGCACTGTGAATTTCAGCAACATCAACTTCCTTTGCCCATAAGGAAGGTGGTAGTTAATTCAATGGGGGTAAATAATCAATGTTTCTAGAATCAGCCCTAGTACCAACAGAGAACAAACAAAAGATGTCAATGGATCATTTAATTCACCTGGTTGGTTACTTTTATGACTACTGTCAAATTCTAGAATTGTTCCCCCCTTGTGAGAAAAAAATTTCAGCATGATACTTTTCTGAGAAATATCTTGGCCTAAAAATGGGTGGCGCAGAAGGACTAAGGAAAAAAGGGTGCATATCTCTCAAAGGGCCTAATCAAAAAGGTAGTGATTGCCCAAGCCTGATAGTATAAGTTAGCTGGATGATCTTCCAGTTTTAATTCTAGAGACCTTTAAGGGTTTACCCAATTAGTGGTTTTCATCCAGTGCTAGGCCTGGCCTTACCAACAAGCATATAAACTAGCTGATATAAGTCAGAGAAACCAGTTGATAAATTTGAATGACTATATTAAACTGTTCAGCAAATCTGTGAGAATATTTGATAACTTTGAAAAACTCTTTGACTATGGCTCACAATTAAGCTTACTCAGGGAGTAAAACAAATTAAGGGTTTAGCTTCTGGATCCTCAGAAGGCTTCACTTTAAAGGAGACATGTTCTGATAAGTTCAGTGGAAAAGGGAGTGGGGAGAGTTTCAGTGAAAAAGGCAAGTTCAGTGAGAGAATTAGTTTGGGGAAGCTGAGTGTATGGAAGAGATGTCGGCAGCATAAAGAGGAAGAAGAAAGAAGGATCTGAAGCACAAAGAGCCAAGGGAGAAGAGCTTGAGGCTTCAGGAGCCATTTTATCTTTCTTTAATCTTCTATTTATCTCAGTTAAACTTAAAATCCTATTTTGCAGAGAAGCAAATTTAGACTCCTGATAACATTGGGAGGACTCAAAATACCAAACAAAATAAGCATTCCACTGAGTTCTGGAAGTTTTTGAGTATTGTAGTCTAATTTTCAATTTTAAGAAAATTAAGTTTGGGGATTTCGAAAGTTCCCCATAATGGCCGTCAATATTCTAAATTGCCTTTGGTCAGGTCAGTTAGTTCAGTTAGAAATACACAATGGAACGTTCTCAGTTGTTAAACATAAAACCAGCTGGAGGCACCCTCAAAATACCTAGATAACTGAGATTCCATTTCTCAGAGGTCTTTTCCTAGAGTAAAAGATCAATTTTTAAACAGCTCATACATCTCAATGCAAACCACTTGCAACCCTAAATACCAGCCAATTCTTTAAAAGCAGCTTGGTCCCAGAGGAGCCAGGCCAAAGGCTTTTTCAGTTGTTTTCCAGAGAATAACCTCTTTCAAAGGAATAGGCTAAAGGCTGAAAGACCAGCACAGTTTCAATGAAACAGCCTGGTTCCCAAAGGAATGGGCTGAAGGTGTTTTCACCCAGCTTCAGTTGGAACAGTTTGATCTGAAAATCAGATCAATGTACCAAATTAGTGCTTGCATACAGAACAAGGCCTTAGCCTGAAAGGTGAAAATTTTAAAAAGATCTCAAATAAAACCTGGAGAGTTTCACCAATAAGTGACTATGAATGATGTTTTCCTTAACAATTAAAGAAATATGAAAAAAGAAAAATTGGAGAGCTTCAAATGCAAAGAGGGCATGAGCTCAGATCCAGGAGAAAGACCTACCTCCAAACTCCAGGGTCAGTGAGAAAAGCAGTAAGCAACAATGGGTTCAATTGCGGGTACCACCAGTCCCAGTCCCAGAGTCGTTGGGGGTCTTCTCTGGTCCCTATATGGGCTACAAAAATACTGACCTGAATAAATAGACTCCCAGAGATTTTTTTAGCAAATTGGATCATGTGCAAGTTCCTGCATGGCAAGGGAAGAAGAATGCTTTTATAGAGAGGAAAAGGAATTTGGGAGGGCTATAATAAACAAAGAGTCCATGGTTTTTCATTGGCTGAGTCCAGCTTAGTGTGGGCACATTTTTTAAAAAAGAAGTTTGTGCCAAAGTGCCATGGTATTTCAATATTTTATTAAAAATTAATATAATGCTCAAAAATTCAGAATAAATATGATTTAAACACATAGAAGACATGCAAAGCTGTTTGGTCTCATTTATTTATTTATTCATTCATTCATTCACTCATTTATTCATTTATACTTACAAGATATAATTAAGCCCTAATCATTTCCAGATTAAAAGCCAAGTGCCCATCATTTTCAGCTGTATAAGTCATTTTCTTATGTGTGTTTCTGCCTGAGAAAGGTAAAATCTATTTTATAGTTCCAACCGAGCTGATGAGTTTATTGACATTTCTGACAGGTAAAATACATGTTGCCTTTTTCTTTTTTGTATTTGTTTCACTTAAACGTAGCAAATAATTTGTTTAAGAGACCTACTTTTAAAACTTAAACCTCCCAGTTATTTTGACTAGGCAAGTGTAGAAAATATTTAACAAATCATTAATTATTTTATAATCATTCTACCAAATAGTACATTATAAGAAGTCATAAACTAGAATTAATACAATGTTATCAAATTCTTCTGAGAATGCTATTTTTTTGAGAATGGGCAACCACCCACTACATTATTAAGTTTATAATCTAAACACAGAGACACTGCAGAGTTCATATCCTTGATTTAATGACAGAAAATGTATTCCCTCAAATAATATTAAACTCTAAACTGCAATGGCTAATTTTCCAAATTCAGGTCCCATAACAAACTTGCTGTATTGACACTGTGAATATAAAATAACAAAATGGATTTTTTTAAGAAGCACATCAGAATGTGTGCATCCAAATATGTGTCACCACTCAAAATAGTCATCTTGAGACATTTTCAATTTATTAAAGAATGTTACTATTCCTCCAAACATTTATTATGGTAGTAATAGAGATAATTCTCTGGGTTTTTGAGAAAGACTTCAGAGAGAAGTCTTAGCATGTATGCATGGTCTCAAAGGATAAATAGATGTTTTCTCATGCACACAAATGACACATACAAAATAGAATTACAGAGAGAAAGATTGGTCCTCTAAAATTTCAGTGGTTTGGCGAGACTGTGTGAGAGTAGGGGTGAAAAGCTGAGGGAGATGGGCTCAAGAAGTAAGCAAAGGCAAGGTCACTGAAGTCCTTGTATATCATGCAAAGAAATTTGGAACTAACCCTACACATAAGATGGTAGCACAATGGAATTTGCCTTTTAAACAGATATTCTGGTCATAATATGGAAGACAGATTAAAGAAGTTTGAGTCTGTAGGAAAGATCAGTTAAAAAACAAGTGAGAGCTAAATTTAAATTACTACTGTAAGAATGAGGCTTGATTTGAGAACTATTTAGAAGGTAAAACTGATGAGAGTAAGTGACATGTTACACAAAGACTCTGATGGAGATGGAGTATAGGATGACTCTGAGGTTCCTGGCTTTGTGTGATTGGGTGAATAGTGGTAATATCAGCTAGATAAAGGAAAACAAGAAAACAGGTCATATGTAAGAGAAATGTATTCAAATTTGAACATGTTGAGCTCTATTTATATGTGAAATTTTCCAGCAGAGTCTGATTTCAAGAGACTGATCCAGCCTTGTTATATGAATATATGAGTAATGAGGATATATGTGGTAAAGAAAACCATGAAACAGACGAATTCACCTCCAAATCATAATAGATAAACAGAAAGGAGAACCAAGATGGCATTGAAAGAGAATGATAGTATTGCAAAGCAAACAAAGAAGTAAATAGTCAATGAGTAGGAGGAGACTTAGCAGTATTATGTCTTAAAAACCAAAGGATAATGTCTCAAGAAAAAGGAAGTGATAAGTAGTAACAATTATTAAGCAATGTGTTATGTGTTTCCTTCTATGTCATGTTATTTGATTCTCAAAATATGCCTCTAAAGCAAGTGTTTCCCATGTTGCAGGTGAATGAAGTAGGTTCAGCTCCCTAAGGTTAACAGTTAAGTTGTGGAATTAAGATTTGGACTAAAGTCTACCTGTCTCAAGGACACATAAATGCTGCCAATAGCATTATAACAACAGAAAGAGGGAGATGTACATTTTATGTAATATTAGAGAATAATCAGTGGAGTTACCAGAAGTAAATCCAGTAAACACTGATTTCACCTTGAAAAGTCTTCATTTATGGGTTTTAGTGAAAGGAGATTTCAGGGAAGGGAAATTTTCCCCCAAAGTTACAGGGACGTGATCTTGTTGATGAAAACCAATGGAAAAGAAGAAGTCATCAGACTATACTACAAAGCTACAGTCATCAAAACAGTATGACACTGGCACAAAAGCAGAAATAGAGATGAATGGAACAGGATAGAAAGCCCAGAAATAAACCCATGCACCTGGTCGATTAATCTATGACAAAGGAGGCAACAATATACAATGGAGAAAAACAGCCTCTTCAATAAGTGGTGCTGGGAAAACTGGACAGCTACATGTAAAAGAATGAAATTAGATCATTCTCTAACACCAAACACAAAAATAAACTCAAAATGGATCAAAGACCTAAATGTAAGGCTTGACACTATAAAATTCCTAGAGGAAAACATAGGGAGAACACTCTCTGACATAAATCACAACAAAATCTTTTCTGATCCACCTCTGAGAGTAATGAAAATAAAAACAAAGATAAAAATATGGGACCTAATTAAACTTAAAAGCTTCTGCACAGCAAAGAAAATCATAAACAAAACAAAAAGACAACCTACAAAATGGGAGAAAATATTTGCAAACAAAGTGACCAACAAGGGATTAATCTCCAAATTACACAAACAGCTCATGCAGCTCTATTTCAAAAAAAAAACCAAACAACCCAATCCAAAAATGGGCAGAAGATCTAAATAGATGTTTCTACAAAGAACACATACAGGTGGCCAAAAAACACATGAAAAGATGCTCAACATCACTAATTATCAGAGAAATGCAAATCAAAACTAAAATGAGGTATCACCTCACATCAGTCAGAATGGCCATCATCAAAAAGTGTACAGGGCTTCCCTGGTGGCACAGTGGTTAAGAATCTGCCTGCCAATGCAGGGGACATGGGTTCGAGCTCTGGTCTGGGAGGATCCCACATGCTGCGGAGCAACTAAGCCCGTGCGCCACAACTACTGAGGCCGCGCACCACATCTACTGAAGCCCGCGCACTCTAGAGCCTGTGCTCGGCAACAAGAGAAGCCCACGCATGCAACGAAGAGTAGCCCCCACTCTCCGCAACTAGAGAAATCCCATGTGCAGCAATGAGGACCCAACGCAGCCAAAAATAATAAATAAATAAAAATAAATAAATTTATAAAAAAAAAAAAGAGTACAAAAAATAAATGCTGGAGAGGATGTGGAGGAAAGGGGACCCTCCTGCACTGTTGGTGGTAATGTAAATTGGTACAGCCACTATGGAGAACAGTATGGAGGTTCCTTAAAAAACTAAAAATAGAGCTATCATATAATCCAGCAATCCTACTGGAATATACCCAGAGAAAACCATGCACCCCAAGATACATGCAGCCCAATGTTCATTGCAGCACTATTTACAATAGCCAGGATATGGAAGCAACCTAGATGTCCATCAACAGAGGAATGGATAAAGAAGATGTGGTACATATATACAAAGGAGTATTACTCAGCCATGAAAAAGAATGAAATAATGACATTTGCAGCAACATGGATGGACCTAGAGATTATCATAATAAGTGAAGTAAGTCAGACAGAGAAAGACAAATATCATATGATAGCATTCATATGTGGAATCTAATTTTAAAGAAAGTGAAACAAATGAATTTATTTACAAAACAGGTATAGACTTACAGATATTGAAAACAAACATGTTTACCAAAGGGGACAGGTAGGGTGGAGGGATTACATCAGGAGCTTGGGATTAACATACACACACTACTATATATAAGATAGGTAACCAGCAAGGACTTACTGTATAGCACAGGGAACTCTACTCAATATTCTGTGATAACCTATATGAGAAAAGAATCTGAAAAAGAATGAATATATGTATATGTATAACTGAAATTACATTGCTGAATACCTGAAACTAACACAACATTGTAAATCAACTATACTCCAATAAAATAAAATTTAAAAAAAAAGAAGGAGAAGTTAAAGTTGCAGAATAAAGATCATTAAAGAAGCAAGATTTTTAGAGATGGGATGAACTGAGGTTTTGGACATAACGTCAAAGATTAGCTTTGAAACTGTACCTGTGATTTCTAGATTTAAGGGATGTCTTTAGAGTTTTAAGTCCAAACGTGTTCTTTTCTAAGTGGATTAGAGATACCCCCATAAAAAATAGGGAAAGTCTCATGGATAAATCATTCAGGGAATTGCTAGGTAAAATAAAGTTTCTTTACTAAAGAACTTTACAGAGACAACATGCTAACATGCATCGTGAATATCCATAATAACAAAAAATGGATTATGCAGTATTCCCCAAATTTATGTAATCCTAGCAATTCTTTATTTCCCTTATGGCATCCACTGGGCTATAGTAGACAGTTTGAGAAATGTTACATTAGAGAATATGCTTCCTAATTTTGTGATGGTGATCTCATTATCTGCTATAACAAAGCTCCAAAGAAAAACTTCTTCCTGCACCAATTTCCAAAAAATGCCTTTCTTCCATGGGTTGAAACAATCTCAATATAAAATATTTAGTCAATGTTGAGATTAATTAAGTTCCCATGAGAAGCAGACACCGACACAAGGTTAGACATGCAAGAGATGCATCAAGGGAAATGCCTGTGATGAAAAGGGAGCGAGCAGAGGAGGAGGGCAGTCATAAGACTAAGATTCAGGTTTGAACCTTGTGATGGAAGGAGAAAGAAGGAGACATTGGCATGAAGGGTCTCAAACTACAGATCTAAGAAAGTTTTGGCCAGGCCAATGAGGAGTCCCTCAGGAAGAACCTGCCTTAGTATTGCTGCCAGTTCAGTTGCTGGGGGGACAGTGGTCTGTGAGAAGGGTGGCCTTCATGCACACGTAGTGGTGGAGTCATGGACAGTTTGAGTGGTGCATTTTCATGGATACCACAGTCTACCATGCTCTGCACAGCTCTTGCATGATTCCCACGGATCTCTCTTCCTGAGAGGAAAAGTTTGAAATGGAATTTACTGGGACAAACTACAGCCACCATCTCTGTAGCTGATCTCAGAGCCACAGTGGGTACTGATCCCCTCTTTCCTTTTATTCTAAATTTTCTTCATCCACAGTTGTCATTTTATAGGTCGTCTTGTCTTTCCTGATGATGTGACCCAAACCTACATTCCTGAGAAGTCTGAATCCTTGGTAAATATACCGTTCTCAGTCTAGGGTTGCTGCTTGTGTTTGTTCATGGTTGTGATGGGACAAGAGAGTGCCAGGAAGAATCCACATGAATCACCTAGTTTCCAAGTGTTTTCCTCTCTATGTAAAAGCAACCTACCTCCTCCATACTAATTAGGGTCAATCACCCCTTACAGAATGGGGACTCCTCTTCTAGTCTTCTGGTCCCAGGACACCAAAAGTTTAAAGTGCCCTGACAGCAGCCATAACTTGATGTTCATTAGAGCCCTTGCTATGTTTCCTGGCAAGAGTGTGACCCCCTAGGGAAACAGGACCTTGAACCCTACAGAGTGAAGATTTATGGGGATAGGAAGCATAAATTCCCCAGTTACATTGGGAGTGATTGTAAGTGGGGCACTCATTTCCTAGACCCATGCATCTTTCCCACTGGGGATAGAGCACCCTATAAAGATCTCTGATTTTATGCATATACTACTTCCTGAAGGATGACATCCCAACCTAACAGAGAGTTTCCTTTGAGCTAGCACTTTAGCTTTGCCTTTTGAAGTCCATAACAGCATTCTGAGGCCAGCTGCCTCTGAATGGTGTGCCCTAATACGAACAAAGAATCTCATAGTCATGGGTATGCCCTCTTGTATCCTTTACTGTGAAGTGACTCCTCTAGTTAGGTGCTATGTTGTGTGGGATTCCATGCTTGTGGACCAAACATTTCATAAGCCCCCAGACAGTGGTGCTGGCTGAGGCTCTGCAGGCAGGAAAGGCAAATTGACTCGGAATTGGATAGATGGGGTCCAATGTAGTCAACTTGCTACCAAGTAACTGGTTGGTCTCCTCAAAGAATAGTGCCATTTGGGGATGGATGGGAAGCTCTGCTTCGTTCTGTTTCTGACAGGTTGGACATCTAGAGGCAGTAATTCCTAGATCACCCTTTGTAAATGGGGATCCATGCTTTTGGGCGCAGGTAGAGCCTCCATTGATGTCACAGTGGCATGTGAATTTGGGGATGGAATCAGAATAAAGTAAAATTTCTCTTCAGGAAAAAGTCATCAAATCATTTAAATTGTACTTCTGTCAGAGACTATCCTTATTTAATCCTGAACAAACGAGTAAATATAAATTATAAATATCACTGAATGTTCTCATTATAATTCTAACTTCTTAGTCTTATACCTGTTTTGTAAACAATTCACAATGCACAGCTTTCATAATTTATGTATCAAAATTATGCAACAATCATGTATCCAAGGTTTGCTGAGGCAATCCAGATTTCAAGTAATAGTAATTCTGTTCTTTTCATAAAAACAACTCATGTAATGTAAAACTCAAATTGTATCACTATCTCTTCAATATTTAAAACACTTTTCATTCATACTGAAAGACATGTAAATAGTAGAATGTAGCATCCTGGTTTCACATGTCCTCTCAGCCAATCTTGGCCTTTGAGTCAGAGGGCATCAAATGAGCTAAAGGTAACACAATGAATTGTTACAATCATTTTGGAAAGTAATGTGGCAGCACCTATTAAAGTTAAATACACACACACGCACACACACAACATTGACCCATCAATCCTACTCCACATAAAAATAAAACTATTAGTATATAAGGAAATATGTCAAAGAACATTTGCTGTAGTACTGTACATAATGGTGAGTAATAACAAGAAACCTGGAAACAACTTGAATACAATCTCAGAGAATTAGTTAAGAGAATTATAGTATATCCACATCCTGGAATGGCAGCTATGGAAATAATTATTTAAATGAATTTTCACAGGTTTTGGTGAGACAAAAAAATAATGACACAAAATCCAACATATATACATGTGTATATACATATATATTTGATTTATGAACGTGGAGAGAAATACATGGAAATAAATACTATGTTATTAACATCAGTTAATTTGAAGGAGATGCATTGTGGATGGAGGGCACATGAAGGAAAGGGTGAGGGAGAATGGGGGAAAATACTGCCCTAAAAAACAAATAGCACATATATTACAAAGCTATAGTAACCAAAACAGTATGGTATTGGCATAAAACCAGAAACATAAATCAATGTAACAGAATAGAGAGTCCAGATATAAGCCCATGCATCAGTTAATTTTCAACAAAGGAACCAAGAATATACATTG
This sequence comes from Balaenoptera musculus, assembly GCF_009873245.2. Taxonomy (NCBI): domain Eukaryota; kingdom Metazoa; phylum Chordata; class Mammalia; order Artiodactyla; family Balaenopteridae; genus Balaenoptera; species Balaenoptera musculus. Next base: position 52,604,023 of record NC_045801.1, on the reverse strand, counting down.
AGGAAAGGATAGTATCTTCAATAAATGGTATTGAGAAAACTGGACAGTCACATGCAAAAGAATGAAACTAGACTCCTACCTCACATGGTCTGAAAAAAAAATCAGCTCAAAATGAATCAAATACTTGAACATAAGACTTGAAACCAAAAAATTCCTAGAAGAAAACATAGGGGAAAATATTCTTTTTTTTAATAAATTTATTTATTTATTTTTGGCTGCATTGGGTCGTCATTGTTGCACACAAGCTTTCTCTAGTTGCGGAGGGTGGGGGCTACTCTTCATTGTGGTATACAGGCTCCTCATTGTGGTGGCTTCTCTTGTTGTGGAGCACAGGCTCTAGGCACACAGGCTTCAGTAGTTGGAGCACTTGAGCTCAGTAGTTGTGGCTCGTGGGCTCCAGAGAACAGGCTCAGTAGTTGTGGTGCACGGGCTTAGTTGCTCCGCAGGGTGTGGGATCTTCCCGGACCAAGGCTCAAACCCTTGTCCTGCCTGCAATGGCAGGTGGATTCTTAACCACTGCACCACCAGGGAAGTCCGAAAATATTCTTGATATTGGTCGTGGCAATGACTTGGATGACTCCATAAAGCACAGGCAACAAAAACTAAAATAAACAAGAGTATACCAATCTAAAATGTTTCTACTCAGCAAAGAAAATCATCAACTAGATGAAAAGGCAACCTAGGGAATGAGAGAAAAATTTGCAAACCACATATTGAATAAGAGGCTAAGCCAAAAAATACAAGGAACTCATACAACACAAAAGCAAAAAACAAACCAGTTAACGCAGACGTAGAGAATGGACTTGAAGACACAGGGAGGGGGAGAGGGTAAGCTGGGAGGAAGTGAGAGAGTGGCACTGACATATACACGTTACCAAATGTAAAATAGATAGCTAGTGGGAAGCAGCAGCATAGCACAGGGAGATCAGCTCAGTGCTTTGTAACCACTAGAGGAGTGGGACAGGGAGGGTGGGAGGGAGATGCAAGAGGGAGGAGATATGGGGATATATGTATATGTATAGCTGATTCATTTTGTTATAAAGCAGAAACTAACACACCATTGTAAGGTAATTATACTCCAATAAAGATGTTAAAAAAATTTTTTTAAAAAAATGGGCAAAGGACATGAAAAGACATTTTTCTGAAACAGACATACAAATGACTGACAGGTATATGAAAATGTGCTCAATATCACTAATCATCAGGGAAACACAAATCAAAATCACAATGAGATATCACCTCACACCTGTTAGAATGGCTATGATCAAAAAGGCAAGAGATTAAAAAATACTGTCAAGGATGTGGAGAAAAGGGAACCCTTGTACAGTAAGTGGGAATGTAAACTGGTACACCCATAGTGGAAAACAGTATGGAGTTTCATCAAGATATTAAAAATAGAACTACAATATGATCCAGCAATCCCACTTCTGGGCTTCCAAAGGAAACCAAACCATTATCTCAAAGATATATCTGTACTCCCATATTCATTACAGCATTGTTTACACTAGCCAAGATAATGGAAACACCTAAGTGTCCATCAATGGCTGAATAGATAAAGAAGTTGTGGTATGTACATATACAAAGGAATATTATTCAGCCTTAAAAAAAGAAAAAAGTCATATCATTTGTGACAGCATGGATGAAACCTGAGAACATTATGCTAAGTAAAGTAAGCCAGATAGAGAAAGACAAATAGTTCATGGTATCACTTATACATGGTACAATTAACAATAATAATAACTTAAACTCATAGAAATGAAGAGTAGAGAAGTGACTGTCAGGGACTGAAGGTGGGGAAAATACAGAGATACTGGTAAAAGGGTACAAACTTTCAGTTATAAGATGAATAAGGTGTGAGGATCTAATGTATAACATGTTGACTATAGTTGATAACACTGTACTGCATAATTGAAAGTTGTGAGGTAATGAATGTGTTAATTAACTCAATGGGGAGAATCTTTTCACACTGTATACATACGTCAACTCATCACATTGTATACTTTATCTTACAATTTTCTTTGTCAATTATGTTTCAATAAAGCTGAAGAAAATCATATGGTATGTGTAATATAATCAGCTTTTAAATTATTAAAGCATAATAAGAAATTTAAATTAAATAAAATACCTACAATAAAGCAGTGAATTATTTCTGGTACACTCTATTTCCAAAGAAGTTTGGCAATTCATTTCTGATCCTTTGAACATTTGCTTTTTCACACTGATCAAAGACTGCTATAGGAAAGAGAAGAGGAAGGAACAGGCAGGAGCTAACCTGGAGAGATGCAGGGTAAGTGATAATCTCACCTAGAGCAGCTACTGAGGCTCCCTTCAAGAAAAGGGTCTCCTTAGACAAAATTAACTGCAGCTCAGCTTCATCTTCATTACATATAAGGAAACTATATAATTTATAGTTCTAACTAGGACATTTTTGGACGTGAAAGGGGAAGCTATTTATAATTGTTCTGGGACAGCAGATGTATTCTAGGATTGCCTCAGTTAAATCAGAATAAGGTGACCACCCTAATTACTCATCACCCTATTAAGAACTATGCTGGGAACTGGGGATGGGGAGGATGAAGGCATTGAGAACTACAAAAGCAACAAATACAAGTTGCTCCCAAGGAACTGCAATCTGAAGAATGCAAAAAATTAAGTAATTCTAAAACAGTTCTAGATGTGAAAATAAAGAAATTTAAGAGAGGAGCACAAACGCTGCAGTGATGATAGTCAGGTAGAGTTAATTGGGAAAGCCTAGGAGAAATTAATATATTAAAGTGTTCACCAAATAAGCATCACCACACTGGAAAATGATTTTCCTCAAGAAGGGTAGGACAAGCCTTTCTAGTTTTTGCTTTGTTGCAATTGATGCTACCTCAATTTCAAACTTCACGTCAGTAAGATAAGCATGAAGTACAATTCAAACTTAGGCCTCCAACTTCCCAACTACATATCTTACTAAGCAGCACAGAAATAATGAGGGGCAGTGAGTGAACCCACTTCTAACTTCAGACTAGACAATGAACTAGGTTGTTATAATTGCAATTACAATGAAAACTTCATGTTGTAAATAGAATAACCTACAATATTTTCCCTTTTGATCTTGCATCTTCACTCTTTGGTCAGCACATGAAATTTTTACTTTCAATTTTCAGATAAGAAGGTCAAAACCTATTCTATGAAAGGTCTACATCAGTGCTTTTAAAACTTTGATATGCATACAAATCATTTAGGGATTGTGTTAAAATGCATGTTTTATATGACATATCTGAGGAAAGGTTTAAGTTCTGAATTTTTAACAAGTTCACAGGTAAGGCTGATGCTGCTCCTCTGTGGACCACACTTTGAAAAGCAAGGGTCTATATTGTTCTTCTAACATTCCTAACTGTATAACGCACTTTCTGGCATTATAACCCAAATCCGATGAAATACAGACTAATCAGAAACTCCTCCAATTATGATTTCACCAACCACCTGAGGAGCTTTATAACAGATAGATGATGTTTCAGTAAGTGTGGGAGATACTCAGGGATATGTTTGTCTAAACAGATCTTCAGGTGGTTCTAATGGCCAGCCAGGTTTGGGAACCACTGTCTTAAATTACAGTTTAAACAAATATAACACCAGAATATTCACATAAAACCTAAATTGCAAATCAATTTGTCTCTATTTACTGGAGAATAAAAATGTTCAGTCTTCTATACCATCAGTTATCTTTATGAGCTTTGAATTCCCATAAAAGAATTAAATGAAGTCCTTACACATTTGATGTGGAGGAAATAATATTATTTCCCAAGTAGAACATGAACAAAGTACCTGGGTATATATTTGCTTTAAATTGACTTGAGTCCATAGCAGGAGCTGTTGTAATATTCTCTGAAATGGATGGATGATGAAGTTTCCAATCCAATTATTTTCATTTTAATCCAAGGCTTTAGAAGAATCAAGAATGCCAAGTATAAAGTGTATTAACATCTGCCATTCTAAGCTAAGTGAGAAAATGAATTTGCAGGTATCTTTTTCCAACCAATGCTTTTTAATCACCTTCTCAGTTTCCTTTGACAGGTGGATGTATTCCAGGACTTCAGAAGAACTTTGTGGTTTAAGTCAATTTTATAATGCTAAAATGGCTAATAAGCCAAATTAGCTTATATAGAATTGATTCACTGACTGTAATATTAATATCATGTTATTTTGAATAACACCTACCAATTTTTGAATGCCTAAAATATGCTATACTCTAGGCTAAAAATATTGTGCTTACATAAATTAGCAAATAGAGAACTAAGAGCAATAATGCAAAATGGTTAATATTAGAACCATTTTATAAATAAGGGAAATGGGGCTTGAAGAAGTTGAGCATCATGGCCTCTGTCAAATATGAAACCTTATTTTAATCCATACTTACCTGCATCTTATGCAGATAATATAAATTCCATTATGACTTTCAAAGTCTGTGAATTGATAAAGCAGAAGTGGAGGCCATTTTGACTTCATAAAATTAAAGAACTGTCAAAGCATCAATGATCCCAATTTTCAAGAAACCAAGAAAGTCATTTTCTATGCTCCAAACAAATGAGGATACAGATCTTTTAAGTTAGGAAGGCTAGTGTTTTCTCTTCACTTCAACTTTCTATATAAGATAGATCTGAAATTACAGCCTTTCATATAAATAGACTTCCAAATAAAAAAAAACATTCATAACCACTACTCACTGTGTTACTAGGAAGAAAAGTCCCACCAGATCAGAGCAGTTTGAGGAGCCCAGCAGGAAATGCACAAAATTGTATAGGAGAGTCTTTTCAGAACTGGTATGTAGGACCAATCAGGATGAATACCCCAAAGAAGAGAGCTCTACACTGAAAAAGAAACTTCTGAAGGTATGTCTGAAGCCTGGTGAATCAGCACTGCCAAAGGAAATTATAATGAAGTGTTCCAGAAAGTACATCTTGGGGAGAGACAGGGACACACCTTGGAAAGCAGAGGCAGTGTTGTTTAGAGGTAGCACCTGCTAGTAAATGAAAGAGAAGGAAGGAAGCAGTTGATAGTATGATGCCATTGAAACAGGTAGATTCTAAAAATCAGAGGAATCCTGACCACAAAAAAAAAAGCATCCTCTACTAAATAAAGTGCTCTTCACATAGCAACAGAAAGGATCCTTGAAAAGAGAAAAATGATACAGAAATAAAGATAAAAATAACCAGAGAGAAAATGATATAAATAAAAGTCATGCAAATAAAATTGTTGCATTAGCTTTCTAGGGTGGCTATACCAAAAACTGCAAACTGGGTGCCTCAAAACAACAGAAATTTATTGTCTCTTGCTTCTGAAGACTAGAAGTCCAAAATAAAGGGGTCTTCAGGGCTATGCTTCTTCTGAACTCTTTAGGGGAATCCTTCCTTGCTTCTTCCTAGCTTCTGGTGGTTTGCAAGCAATCTTTGTTTTCCTTAGCTTGTACCTGCATGACTCCAATCTTTATTTTCATTGACACATGACATTCTCCCAGTATGTCTCTGTCTTCATATTGCTGTCTTCTTATAAAAGCACCAGTAATATTTGATTCAGTACACACCATATTCTAGCAAGACCTCACCTTAACTTAAATATTTACATCTGCTATGACCTTATTTCCATATAAAGTCATATTCTGTGGTGCTGTGGGTTAGGACTTGAGTGTATCTTTTTTGGTGGGGAGGGCACAATTCAACTTAAATATCAAATATATGTATAAGTGTATTTTCCCTGAAGAAGAAATCTAAAAATATTAAATACAACACATATTTAAAATCATAATTCAAAATTCAAGAAATTTCCTAGAAATAAAAATGCTGTATACACACTGCAATTAGATACTGTATACCTGCTAAAATAACAACAATGCTAACACTGAAGCACATGCTGATAAAATTATTAGACTTAAATATAAAGAAAAAAATTATTTGGGTATCTAAGCAAAAAATAAATAAAATTTAAAAGCTACTTATAAAAGAAGGAAAACCAGATTGTCAATCTTGTGCACATAAACACAAACACATTGAACTCCAGGACACAGTCAAGCAATATCTACAAGGTACTCAAGGCAAAGAGTCAAATTTTCATCTAGCCTAGAGGACCTTCAATACCAAAGCAATTTGGAAAAATGCAGAACTGAGGAAATATTGTACCCACGTGTTCTTCTTGAAGAATTTGCTAGAGGAAATCTTCACTCAACCAAGAAATAATTGGAGAAACTTCATAAAAAGAACTGATGTTGAGCAGTGGATTTATTAAACTAGAGATCTAAGACTAAAACAAAATTGGGGATTGGTGGTTTCAAAATATATCCACAAGTTCTTTGATATCCCTACCTTTAAGATGCCTGATTACCTTCCTATTGGGTAAGGGCTGGGCTTAGTGAATCCCTACAAATTGAAAAAAAACAAAAAGCAGAAGTGATTGTATGTGACTTTGGAGACTAGGTCATAAAAAAAAAACAAAAAAAACCATGACTTCCTCTTTCTCTCTCTTCTCACTGACTCTGGGAATACCACTGCCGTGTCATGAGGATACTCAGACAGCCCTGTGGAAAGGCCAGTGTGATAAGGAACGAAGCCTATTGTCAAAAGCCAGTAAGGAGCTAAGGCATCTTGCCAACAACCATGTGAGTGAGCTATCTTTGAAGCAGAAATTCCAGCTCTGTCAGGCCTTCAGATGACTTCAGCTTCAGCCAACATGTTGAGTGTAACCTCAAGAGAGATCTCAAGCAAGAATCATTGAGTTAATCCACTCCTGGACTTTAAAAACTGCATGAGATAACAAATTTTTATTGTTTGAAGTTACTAATTTTGGGGTAATTTGTTACCTAACATTGGATAGCAAATACAGATTTTCATGGCTATAAGTGGGGTGCTCTCATAGTAAATGAATAAGAATATTGGTGTGGCTCTGGAACCTGGCAGTGGGAAAATCTGGAAGGACTTTGATGAGATTGTTAGTGAAAGGCTAAATTGCCTTGAGCTGACTGTGAGTAGAAGTCTATACTTTGAAGAGGCTTCCCATGAGAGCTTAAAGGGAATTGAGAAAGATGTGATTGGAAATTGAAGGAAGGGAAATCCTTGTTATATAATGACAGAAAGTTTAGCATTACTGTGACTTGTATGTATGTAGAAATTAGAAAATGTACCTGTTTAATTAGATGATCTAGCAAAGGTTTAACCATAATGTTAAAACTGTCATTTGGTTTATTCTTGAAGTTTATAATAAAGTGGAAGGGAATAGAGATGAGGAAAAAAAGAACTGTTAAATCAAAAGGATCCAGGGCTTGCTGGTTTGAAGATTATCAGCTTTACCAGAGTGCAAATGATGCTAATATTAAGAAATGGCTTCCAAGTAAAGATGAGACCCAGGGCACTTCCAAGAAAACTTGGTCTAAAGATGAAGCAAAGATCATGGCTTCAATCTTTATTAAAAGTGTCCCTTTAAGACTGTCAAGCGCTCTAAGGTGGTTCCTATGGGTACCATTCAGTCAGAAAAAAAGACACTCAAAAGAACAATGTCGTATGCTTCACCGAGACATGTCTCCCAACAATAGTATTTCTAAGAAGCTTAAGAGCTTTATTTCTCTGCTATCTCAGAAGAAGCTTAAAATAGGTAAAGGGCTTATCCTGAAGAGATCTGTGGGGATGAACTTTATCTAATGGAGTGAATCCTCACTAAGATTCACAGGAAACCCACAGGGTTTTTAATAGAATTATGTTTTCAGAAACACTTCCAGCTTGGAATAAAAAGGACAGAAATAATACTTAATGAAAGTGGTCTTTAGACCTATGAAATTTTGACATTAAGATGACTGAGAAACTATGCAACTGTAAATATGAGTTACCATTTTTGGAAAAGAAGAATGATTCAAAGAGTGGAATCAACAGCCCAGAGAGTTCAGCCAAGAGGAGTAGACAGGAGTAGAACTGAGTCCTAATCAAGGAATTTCCAAAGTTTGCCCAGCTGAATTTTCAGAATTGCTATAGATGAGTGACTCCTTGCATCTCCAATCCCTTTCCTCTTTTTAAGAGAAACTTCTGAGAGATTATGTTAATGCCTGTCCTACCATCATATGATTGGTATATAAAGTGGAACATAACTTGCCTCTTAGGCACAGGGTTTCAGATTTAGAGAAACTGAATTTAAGGAGCTTAACTAAAAGAACTACACCCAAGGACCCTCAGGTGCACCTGGATCTGATTTCAATAATAAAATTTTGAACTTCAAGGTGATGTTATAATGGTACAAAACTTTTAAGGGTCCTGGGAGAAAAAATAAGTGTATTTTGCAGTTGAGAAGAGTATTTTGTGGCCAGGGTATTAACGGTGTTTTCTTTTTAAATATGTGTACAAATTTTTTGATATTGCCCCTTTCAAGAGGTATTGTGTAATTCCCCTCACCTCAGTGTGGTCTGGACACAGTGACCTTCATCTAACAACAACAACAAAAAAAGCAGAATTAATGGTATGTGATTCCAGGGACTAGATCATAAAAAGCACTGCAGCTACCTCTTGCTCTGTCTTGGAGCACTCACTCTGGGGAACTCAGCTGCTATGTCATAAGGACACTGAAGCAGCCCTGAAGAAAAACCCATAATGATGAAAAACTGAAACACACTGCCAATCGCCAGCAAGGAAATAAGGCATCCTGCCAATAGCAATGTGAGTGAACCACATTAGATATTTATCCTCCACCTCCAGTTTAGTTGTCAGATGACCACTATGCCAGCCAACAGCTTAACTGCAACCTCATGAGAGACCCTAAGTTTGAACCACCCAACAAAACCATTCATGGACTACTGACCCTCTGAAACTATGTGAGATAAAAAATATTTTTGTTTTAAAATAACTTTTGAGGGTAATTTGTTATACAGAAAAATTATTTTAAAAAGCATAAATAACATATGGGATTCATAAATGCTATATGGTCTAACAATGTAAAAGTAACAAAATAACCAAAAAAATGAGGAAATGGGGTGGAGAGAGGGAAAGAAGAAACAGTTTATTGATTAGCTCTAGAGTAGGCATCAAAGAGTATAAGCTGATAAATCAAGTAATAAAATCTGAAAAGATAAACACTTAGAAAGCTAATAACATTGGCTCAAACTGAATGAGAGGAGACTAAGGTTCTAATCAAATGAAACATCAATTACTAAAATTGAAAATTAACTACAACAAACAAAAACCCAACCGCATATTGAATTGAAAACATTACCATCCAATGGGCAGAATCATTGCAGATGATTTTATAATCTATCACCTTTTATGTTCTTAGTGGGATATATTAAAAAGAAAAACAAAGAAGAACTAAAGAAATGAAGAGGCAAAAAGTACTCAGCTAAACTCTTTTTACAGACAACACTTCTAAAATATAATCACACAGAAATATTGCTGATAATGAGATTAGAAAGATATGTAAAAGAAATACTAAGCAAAGTAAAGCTAGATAGATATATTAATATTATGGAAAATTGTTTTTAAGAAAAAACAATATTGGAAATAAGGTCATTACATATGCTCAAAGAAGAAATGCACCAAAAATATAATAATTCAGAATAACCTATCACAAAATCAAAATATTTTTAAGTGACAGAATTATAAGGAGAACTTAGAAAATCTATAATAAAAAATGAGAGATTTAAGCAAACCTATTCTACAAACAAGTAACTGATAAATCATGTAGACAAAAAATTAATGAAGATTAATAATATAATTTACAAAACTGACAAATATATATATAAGACTACACCAAAAAATCTGGATACATTCATGCTTTGGAAGCAATCATGAAACATTTATAAATCTGACAAAGGCTTAGGCCACAAAACAAATCTCAACAGTTCTAAAAACGACTTTCACATAACACAATATAGTACGACTAAAAAACAATGACAAAACTGGGTCCCAAAGCTCACACAGTACAAAAATAATAAAACACATGTGGATTATTTACGGGTTAAAAATTCATGATGAATATTATCAAATCATTAGAACTACTTGTAAAATGCAGCTAAATTAATACTTAGAGGATGATTTATAGTCCTGAATGCATATATTAAAATGTAACAAATATTAAGAATTATGATCCACACGAGCAATTCAAGAACTCAGAAAAAGAGCAAAAGACTAAACCCAAATAAAAGGAAAGAAGTATCAAAAACAGCATAAATTAATGAAAGAAAACAAATAAATAATAGAGAGTAATTTCAAATACAAAAGATATTTCTTAAAAATATTAATAAAATAGGCAAATATCTATGGTTGATCAATCCAAAAAAAAGGAAATGGATAAATTAGCAATATTAGAAATTATACATTTATTACTTAGGTAGTGCTAACTGCTAATCAACATCAAAATATCAGTGACAACAAAATATAAGTTTATTTCTTACTCATCTAACAGCTGAGTGCCAACACTGTGGTTAATATGAAGTTCTCCTTTACTCAATGATTTAGGGAACCAGCCTTATTACATCTGGGAGTTCTCACAACCTCCATGGCTTAAGAGACTTCTTCATCTATACTAAACTTTTTTTTATAAAGGGCTTTTCAGCCTATATATATAGCATCTACTACACATTCATTTTTTTTTTAATTCTTGAAAATATAAAAAGCACCCTTTATTCATAAACTACAAAAATGTGCCAAGGACCAGATTTGACCCATACACCATAGCTTGACTACTTCTTATCTACATAATAGAAGAGAAAAGAAAAATTGAAAAAAGACATAGATCCTTTCAATCCACTTGACCCATAACTGACATCGTTTCTGCTCAAATTCTACCAACAAGAACTAGTCCCAAGACCTGGTTGCATACAAGGGGAGCTGGAAAATTCCCGTCCAGTGAAAATTCCACACTATGGAAAAGAGCAAAAATTTTGGTGGAAAGTTAACCATCTCTGGAACAGGAATGAAAGAGAATTTAATTTTAAAAAAATACAAATCACACAAAACTTATCATGACCATGCAGGGTATTTCTCAGTATTGCAAGAAAAGTTTAAAATATAATTCACACTTAAAAATATTAAAGCAGAAAAATCCTATGAATATCTCATTTTATGTAGAAAAATATCTGAAAGAAAAATTTATTCACAATAAAGACTCTTAGTAGGAGTCAAAGTGAACTTTATCTTGACAAAGAATAATTATTAAAAACCTACAACAAACATCTGTCTTCACTTCTAGTTAATATCATACAGAGGTTTTAGCCTTTGCATGTATAGTATTCAATTCAAGCCAATGCAATAAAACAAGATAAGAAAATAAAAATTGCTGAAAATGATTTAAAGACAAGTATATGAGAATTTCTTGTAATCCATATAGCTAAAAAAAAAAAAAAGAAAAGAAAAGAAAAGCTCCTATGAAGCAAAAACTAAAAGATAGACCATTTATATAAGAAAGGGTAAAGTATAAGCATGTCATTCATAAAAAGGCACACAGAATGGCCAATAAATATAATTTTTAAATTAGGAAATACAAATTAAACAATGAGGAATTGCCACTTCTAACTTATCATACTGAAAAGAAAATATTTCAAGTTTAACAGTATCAAATTCTCTTGATTTTAGAAGTGAATAGTAACTACTTGTGGTTGAAGTGTAAATTAGCAAACTTCTACGGGGAGCAGTTAATTTATATCTAACAAAGTTTCAGATTAGCATACATTAGAACTCAGTGATTCTGGTCCCTCACATTAAATTCTCTTAGAAAATGTCATGGTTCAGGGTGCCAAATGGGCCTTCTATTATTTCAAGAGTGAAAGCTAATTCATATCATACATGCAATCCTTAGGAGACACCTTAAATGTAAAGCTAATCTTTTAAGATAGTTTAAAAAATAATAATAATAAATGCACAAAGGTGCATTTCATTTGAAACAGAAACCACTTGACAAGTCTTAATTTCTCATTAACATGTAAACCAAGCCATATAATGTATCATCTGCCAAATGCAGAATCTGTTGACAGTCAAGCCAGGACATTTCAAACTTGAAAGTATAGGCTTTCCCTCATTTAAAGAAATAACGGCATATTGAGGAAAAGGCACTAAGGATGCTCTGATTTCCACCAATCATAGTAGTAGGTATCTTTAAAGAGCAAAGTGTTTAGCTGAACCTGTTTGTAAATATTTTGTTTAAGTATCCAGGGTATGATTTTTTTTTTCTTCAAATTGCTTTTACCAATTGGATCTTGTCATTATAAAATACTACTCTTATAGAAAAAGAAAAAAATATTAAGGGAAAAATAGTTACATGAATACCTTCTACATCGACTCTGCCCCTAAATGTGAAATAATTTATGAGGGAAAATGCATCTTAAAGTACATGGCCTCCCATAACAGTGACCTAAGGACAACTATTTAATATTTATTCATTGGAATAAAACAGGAGTACAAGAAAACAGAGTAGAACTAAATTTCTCACCAATTTGGTCAGAAAAATGTTATGAAGTCCAATTTCTTTTGTCTAGATATAAACCAAAGGTTCATGGCCAGAAAAAAAACAGACTTTTTGTCTCCTGTAAATATGAGCAATTCACTACAGTTAATGATCTAATTATAATACAATGTCTCCTTTTAGAGAGAAGATATTTCAATTATTTATGTCCTTTTCTGCATGGCTAACACCATAATATAAAGAGTATATTAAATTTATCAGGATATTATACAGTCACTTTCATAGATGAAAGAACGACTATAGTCCCCTAGGTAGGAGAAATAAAATAACCTAGAATGAAATAACCCATATGTATATTAAAATAGAATTTGTGAAAATGAAGCCTGCCAGATATTAGAAGGAATGATCTCATTATAAAATCCTCAGGTTCTCATTTCTTGGAAAAGCCCTAATTATAACTTTATCTTTTTAGTGGCCAATTACTGTATCCACCATATTTTCTGAAATAAATGCTTTGCTATTTTTATGACTTACCTATCTGTATTTCCAATTCCAAGAATAGAAATCTACAATATAGTCATTTTCATAAGTAAGAAGTCTGGAATAAATGACACTGTTCTATAAAAATACAATTTAAAAAAACCTTTAAATTTAGATGAAATGTAAAATAGAAATCCTTTATTAGCATAAATAACATACTTAGATGATAACCTTGCTATCTCTCCAATTTATCAAATTAGGTCATTAGAGCTTTCCAGTTGACAAGAAGAAACTCTGCCTGTGCCATACAAAGTAAATTGGCCAGCTTTTCTAAATGAGTTAGTTCCTTGTATTAAAAGGAAAGCGTAGCTGATTTGCATTCCCAAAATATACAGGTTTTAAAAAAATCTTATTATTCTATAAAGGATAAATTTTCCTATACAAAATAATGTTCTTACTTTGCACTTTTGTTCATAAACTAGACATTCACAATGTAAGCAGTACTCTCAGAGTGGATATGTGTATGATGATGGAGGGGCTGGTGAAATGGAGTGTGGATGGGAAATGTGGCAGCATCCCCACAACATAACCTCCTCTAATATGTGCCCTGAGAAACACCACCAGAAATATCATTGTCTCCTAAAGTGACCATTGTTCTAATACCTTACCCCTGAAATCATTTGGAAGATACAAAAAAAAGTGGTATACAACCTCATTAGAACATGCTTGATATTTAAGTATCACTCAAAGGATGATGGGCAATCATGGCTGAAAAGTTAGACATAGCTCCAGCTTTCTGACAAGTGATATGAATGGATCCCCTTCCTCTAAAGCACTGACTTAGGAAAAATAATCATCTAACATAAACTGTTGGCTTTCATATTGAGCAAATGAATGAAGTCCTGGTAAACTAGCCTGGAAAAAAAGTCAGCCAAGCATTAGGGGAAAAATGACTTCTAAAAATTCCAAGTGCCTCTGGTCTTTATCAAGATGCTGAAAGTGTCCTGCTCAGTCTAATTTTTAAATTTTAGCTCCTGAAATCACTTATTCTCTCAACTTTTGTGTTTACTCAATAAACAAGGAGAACTATTTAAGTAGTCTAAAGCTGAAATTGATATTCAAATCTCCCTTGGATTATAGTTTAGGGTTTCTCAACAGCAGTAATGTTGACATTTTGGGCCAGAATATTCTTTGTTGTATAGGGCTACCCTGTGCATTGTAGGATATTTAACAACATCCTTGGCCTCTACCCACTACATAACAATGGCAATCTCCCCACACACCTCAGCAATTTTGACAACTAAGAATTCTCCAGAGACTGACAAACGTCATTTGGGCTAAAAATAGCTCCTCTCATTGAGGACCCCTGTATTAATTTGGGTTTTTTTTTCTTTTACTTTTCTCATGGAGATGAAGAAGAAATAAAGCTATATAACCATTCAAATAGAGGAGGGGATTAAGATGGCAAAATAGGAAAACCATGAGCTCACCTCTTCACATGGACACACCAAAACTACAACAACATAAAGAATAACTCTCTGAGAACAACCTAAAGGTTAGCAGAGTAGCTCTTCTACATTAAGGATATAAAGGAAAAAACACATCAAGATGGGTAGGAGGAGCAGAAATGCAATCTAGTCAGGACCCACAGCCCTGATGAATGACAAAAAGGGAAGGGGATATCATACACTCAAAGGTCTTCCATAAGAAATGAGGCATTTGAGCCCCACATTGGACACCCCACCCGTGGTGACCAGGAATGGGAAAACAAACCCCCTTAATGGGGCTTACAACCAGGAGTGCCAAAGGGCTGTAGGAAACCAAGGCTCCACTCATAAAGGGCTCACAAACTTACTTGCTCCAAGTCTCAGCACAGAGGCAGCAGATTGAAAAGGGACTGGTGCTTTAGTCATCCTGCCAATACCACTCTAGCACACACCCATGCCCATGTCAAGCTCTGGGTCCAGTGTCTGCCCCTGTCACACTAATGAGGCAGCCTTCATCATGCCCCAGGAGAAGCTCTGGCTTGCACCTGGCCCTGGGTTCACACACCTGCACTAAAGTGGCAGCCCCCGGCATGCCTCAGGAAAAGCCTTTGCTCGTGACCACTTTGGCTCTGAAGTGGAGCCATTTTGGCTTCCCACCAAATCCACCTGGCACACACAGTCTGCATAGGGATGCTCCAACACAAAAACATGCTTTCAAGACAAGGACAGGTAACCATTTTACTAATTCATAGAGACCAACACAGAAAATCAAACAAAATGAGAAAGCAGAGGAATATGTTCCAAATGAAAAAGCAAGATAAAATCCCAGAAAAAAAGTCCCAATTAAATTAAGATAAGTAATTTACCAGATAAAGAGCGCAAGGCAATGGTCATAATAATGCTCACCAAACTCAGGAAAAGAATCGAGGAAAACAGTGAGAACTTCAGTAAAGAATTAGAAAATATAAAAAAGAACAACCTAGAGCTGATGAATACAATAACTAAAATGAAAATACACTACAAGGAATCAAAAGCAGATTGGGTGATAAAGAAGAATGCATAAATGACCTGAAAAGCAGAATAGTGGAAATAACTCAAACAAGATAGTAAAAAGAAAAAAGAATTTTAAAAAACAAAGATACTTTAAGGGACACCTGAAACAACATCAAGTGTAATAATATTAGCATTATAGGGGTCCCAGAAAGAGAAGATAAAAGAGCAGAAAATGTATTTGATGAAATAATGACTGAAAACTTCCCCAACCTGGGGAAGGAAATAGATATCCAAATCCAGGAAGCAAGGGGAGCCCCAAATAAGATGAACCCAAAGTGAGCCACATCAAGACATATCATAATGAAATAGACAAAAGTTAAAAATAAAGAGAGAATGTTAAAGGAAGCAAGATAAAAGCAAAGAGTCACATACAAGGGAACTCCCGTAAAGCTAGCACCTGATTTTTTAGCAGAAACTTTGCATGCCAGAATGGAGTGGAATGGTATAGTTAAAGTGTTGAGAGGAAAAAACCCTAAAATCAAGGATACTTTAGACAGCAAGGTTATTATTCAGAAAAAGGAGAGATGAAGATTTTCCCAGATAAGCAAAAAATAAAAGAGTTTATTAGCAATAAACTAGCTTTGCAAGAAAAGTTATAGTGCAATATTTAAGTGAAAAAGAAAAAGCCATAACAAGAATAAGAAAATATATGAAAAAAAAATTTTTAAACTCACTGGTAAAGGTAAATACATAGTAAAGACAGTGAATCAACCACTTAAAAAGCTAGTATGAAGGTTAAAAGACAAAGATCATAAAATCAACTATAACTATAATAAGCAGTAAAGGAATAAAGAAAAAGATGTAAAATGTGACATCAAAAACATAAAACATGGCAAGGGAATAAAAACTGTAGAGCTTTTAGAAGGTGTTCAAATTTAAATGACTACCAGCTTAAAAAATACCCACACACTTTGATATATATGACCTTCAGAGTAACCACAGACTAAAATCTACAATAGAGACATACACACAAAGAAAGCAAAAACTGGCAAAGAAACCACAAGAAAAGCAATACTCACAACAGACAAAATAGGTTTTAAAACAAAGAGTATAATAAAAGACAAAGAAGGGTATTACCTAATGGTAAAGAGGTTGATCCAAGAGAGAATATAACATTTGTAAATATATATGCACCTAACATAGGAACTAAATATATCAAGAAAATATTAACAAGCAAAAGGGGAGAGATTGAGAGTAATACAATAATACTAGGAAACTTTAATGTCCCACTTACATCAATGGATAGGTCATCCACAGAAAATCAATAAGGATACATTGGCCTTAAATGACACAATAGACCAGATAGACTTAATAGATATCTAAGGGAACTTTCTATCAAAAAGCAGTAGAAAACACAATTTTTGTTCAATTGAACATGAAGTTTTCTCCATTGTAGATCATAATATAGGCAAGAAAAAAAGTCTCAATAAATTTAAGAAGATTGAAATCATATCAAGCATTTTTCTGAGCACAACTGTATGAAACTAGAATCAATTACAAAAAGAAAAGTGCAAAAATCCCAAACACATAGAGACTAAACAACATGCTACTAAAAATCTAATGGGTCAATAAAGAAATCAAAGAGGATATTAAAAAGAAAAACCTTGAGACAAATGTATATAGAAACACAACTTTACAAAATCTATGGGATGCAGCAATGCAATTCTAAAAAAGAAGTTTATACTGATACAGAACTACCTCAAGAAACAAGAAAAATAACCTAACGTACAACTTAAAAGAATTATATAAGGAAGAATAAACAAAGCCCAAAGTCAGCCAGAGAAAGAAATAATAAAAATCAGAGAGGAAATAAATAAAATAGAGACTAAAAAATAAACAAAAACAAAAACAGAAAAGATCAATAAAACCGAGCTGGTTTTTTGAAAAGATAAAAAAATTCATAAACCTTTAGCCAACTCACAAGGAAGAAAAAAGGACCAAAATAAACATTATAAAAAATGAAAGAGGAAAAATAACAACCAATACCAAAGAAATACAAAAAAATCATAAGAGAATACTATGAACAGTTATATGCCAATAAATTGGACAACCTAGTTGAATTGGACAAATTTCTAGAAACATACAGCCTGACAAGACTGAGTCAAGAAGAAACAGACAATTTGAACACACCAATCACTAGAAGTAAAATAGAATCTGCAATTTTAAAAAAGAAAATAAATAAAATTTAAAAACTCCCTGCAAACAATGGTCCAAGATTGAATCCCTTCACTGTGGAATTCTGCCAAACATACAAAGAAGAATTTATACCTACAGTCCCCAAACAATCCCAAAAAATTGAAGAGGAGGGAACACTTCCAATTTCCTTTTATGATGCCTGCATTCCCCTGATTACAAAACCAGACAAAGACACTACAAAAAAAAAAGAGAAAATTACAAGTCAATATCTTTGATGAACATAGATGCAAAACTCCTGAACAATATGCTAGCAAACTGAATCCAGTAATGCATAGAAAAGATCATATACCATGATCGAGTTGGATTTATTCTAGGGACACAAGGATGCTTCAACATATGCAAATCTATCAATGTGATACAGCACATCAACAAAAGAAAAGACAAAACCACATGATCATCTTAATAGAAGCAAAAAAGAAGCATTTGACAAAATTCAACATCCATTCATGTTACAAACTCTCATCAAAGTGGGTACAGGGGGAAAATATCTCAACAAAATAAAGGTCATTTATGACAAACCCACATTCAACATAAAACTCAATGGTGAAAAGTTGAAAGCCTCTAAATAAATTCAGGAATAAGACAAGAATGCCCACTTTCACTGCTTTTATTTAAGATAATATTGGAGGGGGGTAGAGTCAAGATAGCTGACTAGGAGGATGTGGCGTTTACAACTCTGCACAACTAGGGAACCTACCAGGCACTGGTGGGGGACCACAGACACCTAAGGGGATGGGAGGAAATCCTGAGTGACTGGGTAGGATGTGGGGGGAGGGAGGGGGAGGAGATGTGGATGCGGGACTGGACCAGCACCCCTGAGGGGTGGTTGGGGGAGGGGAGGTGTTCCCACATCCAGAGAGGCCTACCCATGCTTAGGGGATCAACAGGGAAGGAGGAGACCCTTGAGAGAGCATAGGATTGGAAGGGAACACAGCCAGCATTTCCCCTACCCACTTGGGCTCCAGGGAGTCTGCTGAGATCCCAGGCTTAATCCTCTGCCCACCAAGGCTCCCTCTGACCTTACTGAGACTAAGCCCTGCCACCACACCCCCACCCTGGGCCTTACCTCTACATGCCACAATCCAAGGCTCCACTCCAGTTGTGCTGCCTTTCCCGGCAATGTGGGCCCTGAGCCAAGGCCCCACCTAAGCTCCACCCCCCACAGCCAAGGACTTTTCCAGCTTTTTTTTTTTTTTTAACATTGTGGTTCTGTTTTACCTTGTTGTTGTTGATTCATTTATATTTTCATTTTCTCTAATAAACTTTAAATTTTTCTAATATTATTTTTTTCTTTACACTTTGTTATTGTTCTGCTCCTTTTGGCTTGTTCTCCTCCCCCACTTTTTATTTTTCTGTTGTGATTCTGTTTTACTTTGTTGTACTTGTTGCACTTATATTTTTATTTTTCCAAAGATATGTTTTATTTTTCTAATTTATTTATTTATTTATTTTTGTTATTGTACTGCTCCTTTTCTTTTCTTTTCTTTTCTTTTCTTTTGCTTCATCACATGGCTTTCAGGACCTTGGTTCCCAGGCCAGAGGTCAGGCCTGAGCTCCACTTGTGGGAGCACCAAGTCCAAACTGCTGGACTAACAGAGAACCTCAGATTCCAGGGAATATTAATCAGAGTGAGGTCTCCCGGAGGTCCTCATCTCAACACCAAGACCCGACCTACACAACTTCCCATAAACTCCAGTGCTGGACACCTCAGTCCAAACAACCAGTAAGACAGAAATACCAGTAAGACAGAAATACCAGTAAGACAACCCCACCCATCAAAAAAAAATGAGAAGAAAAAAAATATGTTACAGATGAAGGAACAAGGTAAAAACCTACAAGACCAAATAGATAAAGAGGAAATAGGCAATGTATCTGAAAAAGAATTCAGAGTAATGATAGTAAGGATGATCCAAAATCTCAGAAATAGAATGGAGGTGTGGATCAAGAAAAAACAAGGAATGTTTAACAAGGACCTAGAAGAACTAAAGAACAAATAAAGAGTGATGAACAACACAATAACTGAAATTAAAAATACACTAAAAGAAATCAATAGTAGGATACTGAGGCAGAAGAGCAAATAGGTAAGCTGGAAGATAGAATGGTGGAAATAACTGCTCAGGAGCAAAATAAAGAAAAGAGAATGAAAAGGAATGAGGATGGTCTCAGAGCCCACTGGGACAACATTAAACACACAAACATTTGAAATATTGGGGTCCCAGAAGAAGAAGAGAAAGAGAAAGAATCTGAGAAAATATTTGAAGAGATTATTGTCAAAAACTTCACTATCATGGGAAAGGAAATTGCCACCCAAGTGCAGGAAGTGCAGAGACTTCCATACAGGATAAAGCCTAGAAGAAACAAGGTATCCAAGACACATTAATCAAACTAACAAAAATTAAATACAAAGAAAAAATATTAAAAGCAGGAAGGGAAATGTAACAAATAACATACAAGGAAATCCCCCTAAGGTTATCAGCTGATCTTTCAGCAAAGACTCTGCAGGGCAGAAGGGAGTGGCAAGATATATTTAAAGTGATAAAAGGGAAAAACCTACAACCAAGATTACTCTACCTAGCAAGGACCTCATTCAGATTTGATGGAGAAAACAAAACTTTACAGACAAGCAAAAGCTAAGAGAATTCAGCACCACCAAACCAGCTTTACAACAAATTCTAAAGGAACTTTTCTAGATGGGAAACACAGAGAAGGAAAATGATCTACAAAAACAAACCCAAATCAATTAAGAAAATGGTAATAGGAACATACATATTGATATTCACCTTCAATGTAAATGGATTAAATTCTCCAGCCAAAAGACACAGAGTGGCTGAATGGATACAAGAACAAGACCCATACATATGCTGTCTACAAGAGACCCACTTCAGATGTAGGGACACATACAGACGGAAAGTGAGGGGATGGAAAAAGATATTACATGCAAATGGAAATCATAAGAAAGCTGGAATAACAATACTCATATCAGATAAAATAGATTTTAAAATAAAGGCTGTTATAAGAGATAAAGGACTTCCCTGGTGGAACAGTGGTTAAGAATCCACCTCCCAATGCAGGAACAAAGCTTTGAGCCCTGGTCAGGGATGATCCCACATGCCGCGGAACAACTAAGCCCATGCGCCACAACCACTGAGCCTGCGCTCTAGAGCCTGCAAGCCACAACTACTGAGCCCATGTGCCACAACTACTGAAGCCCATGTGCCTAGAGCCCGTGCTTCACAGCAAGAGAAACCACCACAACGAGAAGCCTGCACACCGCAATACAGAGTAGCCCCTGCTCGCCACAACTAGGGAGAAAGCCCATGTGCAGCAAAGAATACCCAACGTGGCCAGAAAGAAAGAAAGGGAGAAAGAAAGAATGAGAGAAAGAAAGAAATTTTTTAAAAAGAGAGATAAGGGAGGACACTACATAATGATCAAGAGATCAATCCAGAAGAAAACATAACAATTACAAATATTTAAACACCCAACATGGGAGCACCTCAATATATAAGGCAAATACTAGCAGCCATAAAAGGGGAAATCGACGGTAACATAAAAATAGTGGGGACTATAACACCCCACTTACACCAATGGACTGATCATCCAAAAAGAAAATAAATAAGGAAACATAAACTTTAAATGACATATAAAACCAGATGGACTTAATTGATATTTATAGGACATTCCATCCAAAAACAACACAATACAATTTTTTCTCAAGTGCACCCAGAACATTCTCCAGGA
The DNA here is from genome assembly GCF_009873245.2 of Balaenoptera musculus. NCBI lineage: Eukaryota > Metazoa > Chordata > Mammalia > Artiodactyla > Balaenopteridae > Balaenoptera > Balaenoptera musculus. Next base: position 52,582,655 of record NC_045801.1, on the reverse strand, counting down.
TAGATCACATCTTGGGTCACAAATCAAGCCTCAGTAAATTTAAGAATATTGAAATCATATCAAACATCTCTTCCAACCACAACACTATGAGATTAGAAAACAATTACAGGAAAAAAAAAACTGGAAAAAACACAAACATATGGAGGGTAAACAATATGTTACTAAATAACCAAGAGATCACTAAAGAAATCAAAGAGGAAATCAAAAAATACCTACAGACAAATGACAATGAAAACACAATAATCTAAAGTCTATGGGATGCAGCAAAAGCAGTTCTAAGAGGGAAGTTTACAGTGACTCAATCTCACCTCAAGAAACAAGAAAAATTTCAAATAAATAATTGAAACTTACACCTAAAGCAAATAGAAAAAGAAGAACAAAGAAAACCCAAGTTAGTAAGAGGAAAAAAATCATCAAGATCAGAGCATAAATAAATGAAATAGAAATGAAGAAAACAATAGCAAAGATCAATAAAACTAAAAGTTGGTTATTTGAGAAAATAAACAAAATTGATAAACCATTAGCCAGACTCATTGAGAAAAAAAAGGGAGAGGACTCAAATCAATAAAACTAGAAATGAAAAAGGAGAAATTACAACTGACACTGCAGAAATACAAAAGATCATAAGAGACTACTAAGAGCAACTATATGCCAATAATTGGGCAACCTGGAAGAAATGGAAAAATTCTCAGAAAGGTACAACTTTCCAAGACTGAACCAGGAATTAGAAAATATAAACAGACCAATGACAAGTAATGAAATTGAAACTGTAATTAAAAATCTTCCAACAAACAAAAGTCCAGGATCTGATGGCTTCACAGGTGAATTCTATCAAACATTTAGAGAAGAGCTAACACCTATCCTTCTCAAACTCTTCCAAAAAATTACAAAAGAAGGAGCACTCCCAAACTCGTTCTATGAGGCCACCCTGATACCAAAACCAGACAAAGATATCACAAAAAAAAGAAAATTAAAGGCCAATATCACTGATGAAACTAGACACAAATATCCTCAACAAAATACTAGCAAACAGAATCCAACAATATATTAAAAGGGTCATACACCATGATCAAGAGGGATTTATCTCAGGGATGCAAGGATTCTTCAATATACACAAATCAATCAATGTGATGCACCATATTAACAAATTAACGAATAGAAACCATATGATCATCTCAATAGATGCAGAAAAAGATTTTGACAAAACATTTATGATAAAAACTCTCCAGAAAGTGAGCATAGAATGTTCCTACCTCAACATAACAAAGGCCATATACGACAAACCCACAGCAAACATCATTCTCAATGGTGAAAAGCTGGAAGATTTCTTCTAAGATCAGGAATAAGACAAGGATGTCCACTCTTGCAATTCTTATTCAACATAGTTTTGGAAATCCTAGTTATGGCATTCAGAGATGAAAAAGAAATAAATGGAAGCCAAATTGGAAAAGAAGTAAAACTGTCAGTCTTTGCAGATGACATGATACTATACTTAGAAAATCCTAAAGATGCCACCAGAAAACTACTAGAACTAATCAATGAATTTGGTAAGGTTGCAGGATACAAAATTAATACACAGAAATCTCTTGCATTCCTATACCCTAACAATGAAATATCAGAAAGAGAAATTAAGGAAACAGTCCCATTTACCATCGTATCAAAAAAATAAAATACCTAGGAATAAATCTACCTAAGGAGGCCAAAACCTGTACTCAGAAAAGAGTAAGATACTAATGAAAGAAATCAAAGGTGATGCAAACAGATGAAGAGATATACCATGCTCCTGGATTGGACTGGAAGAATCAATATTGTGAAAATGACTATACTGCCCAAAGCAACCTACAGATTCAATGCAAGCCCTTTCAATTTATTAATGTCATTTTTCACAGAATTAGAACAAAAATTTTACAATTTGTATGGAAACACAAAAGATCCTGAATAGCCAAAGCAATCCTGAGAACAAAAAAGGAGCTGGAGGAATCAGTCTCACCAACTTCAGACTACACTACAAAGTTACAGGAATCAGGACAGTATGGTGCTGGCACAAAAACAGAAATATAGATCAATGGTACAGGATAGAAAACCCAGAGATAAACCCACGCACCTATGGTCACCTAATCTATGACAAAGGAGACAAGAATATACAATGGAGAAAAGACACACTCTTAAATAAATGGTGCTGGGAAAACTGTACAACTACATGTAAAAGAATGAAATTAGAACACTATCTAATACCATACAGAAAAATAAACTCCAAATGGATTAAAGACCTAAATGTAAGACTGGACACTATAAAACTCTTAGAGGAAAACATAGGAAAAACACACTTTGACATAAGTCACAGCAAGATCTTTTATGACTCACCTCCTAGAGCAATGAGAATAAAAACAAAAATAAACAAATTGGACTTAAACTTAAAAGCTTTTGCAGAGCAAAGGAAACCATAAACAAGATGAAAAGACAGCCCACAGAATAGGAGAAAATATTAGCAAACAAAGCAATGGACAAAGGATTAATCTCCAACATACACAAACAGCTTGTACAGTTCAATATCAAAAAAAAATAAATAAACCAATCAAAAAATGCATGGAAGACCTAAATAGACATTTCACCAAAGAAGACATACAGATGGCCAAGAGGTACATGAAAAGATGCTCAACATCACTAATTATTAGAGAAATGCAAATCAAAATTAAAATGAGGTATCACCTCACACCCATCAGAATGGCCATCATCAAAAAATCTACAGACAATAAATGCTAGAGAGGGTGCTGAGAATAGGCAACCCTCTTGCACTGTTGATGGGAATGTAAATTGATACAGCCACTGTGGAGAACAGTATCGAGGTTCCTTTAAAAACTAAAAATAGAACTACCATATGACCCAGCAAACTCACTAATGTGCACACTCCCTGAGAAAACCATAATTCAAAAAGACACATGTACCCTAATGTTCATAGCAGCACAATTTACAGTAACCAGGACATGGAAACAACCTAAATGCCCATTGACATATGAATGGATAAAGAAAATGTGATATATATATATATATATATATATATATATGAATATTACGGAGCCATAAAAATAAATGAAATGGGTCATTTGTAGAGATGTGAATGGACCTAGAGTCTGTCATACATAGTGAAGTAAGTCAGAAAGAGAAAAACAAATATCGTATATTAATGCATATATGTAGAATCTAGAAAAATGGTAGAGCTGAACGTATTTGCAGGGCAGGAATAGAAAAGCAGTTGTAGAGAATGGACATGTGAACATGGGGGTGGAAGGGTAAGGTGGGGTGAATTGGGAGATTAGGTTTGACATAAATACACTACCATGTGTAAAATAGATAACTAATGGGAACCTGCTGTATAGCACAGGGAGCTTAGCTCAGTGATCTATGATGACTAGGTCAGTGGGATGGTGGGGAGGGGGAGATCCAAGAGGAAGGAGATATATGTATACATATAGCTGATTCATTTCATTGTACAGCAAAAACTAACAAAGCATTGTAAAGCAACTAGACTCAAGAAAAAAAAAAAAGATAGTATTGTAAGTCCTAGCCACAACAATGAGACAAGAAAAAGAAACAAAATGTACCCAAGTTGAAAGGGAAGACTTAAAACTGTCACTATTTGCACATGACATGATACTCTACATAGAGAATCCTAAAGTCTCCACCTCAAAACTATTAGAACAAATAAATGAATTCACCAAGGAGGCAGGATGCAAGATTAATGTACAGAAATCTATTGCATTTCTATACATTAATAATGAATCATAAAGAGAAAGTAAAAACAAAATTCCTATTGATATCACATCAAAGAAAACCAATAAAATTTCTAGGAATAAATTTAACTAAGGAAGTGAAAGATCTATATGCTGAAAACAAAAAAAATTGATGAAGAAAATTAAAGATAATTCAAAGAAAGGGAAAGATCTCCTGTGCTTTTGGATTGGAAGAACTAATATTATTAAAATGGCCATACTACCTGAAGCAATCTTCAGATTTAATGCATGCCACATTAAAACGTCCAGGACATTTTTCACAGAACTGAAACAAATAATCCTAAAACTTATTCCAACAACAAAATTCCAAAGCAATCCTGAGGAAAAAGAACAAAGCTGGAAGTATAACCCTCCCAGACTTCAGAAGATACTACAAAGCTACAATAATCAAAACAGTATGGTATTGACAGCAAAAAAAAAAAGAGTAGAGAGCCCAGAAATAAACCCATGGGCATACAGCATTAATCTATGACAAAGGAAACAAGAATATACAATGGAGAATGACTGTCTCTTCAACAAATAGTGCTGGGAAAAGTGGACAGCCACATATAAAACAATGAAATTAGAACATTCCCTCACACCATATACAAAAATAAACTCAAAATGGGTTAGGACCTAAATGTAAGACATGAAACCATAAAACACGTAGAAGAGGACATAGGAAAAACACTTTGACAAATTGTAGCAATATTTTCTTGGGTTGTCTCCCAAGGCAAAAGAAATAAAAGCAAAAATAAACAAATGAAACCTAATTAAATTTAAAAGCTTTTGCACAGCAGGGGAAACCAACAACAACAACAACAAAAGACAACCTCCAGAATGGGAGAAAATATTTGGAAGTGATGCGACAAGCAAGTGGTTAATATCCAAAACATATAAGCAGCTCATACAACTCAACATCAAAAAAAACAAAGAATCCAATCAAAAATGGACTTAAATAGACATTTTTCCAAGGAAGACATACAGATGGCCAACAGGCACATGAAAGGATGCTCAAAGATGCTAATTATTAGAGAAATGCAAATCAAAACCATAATGAGTTATCAACTCTCTCCTGTCAGAATGGCTAACATCAAAAAGTCTAAAAATAACAAATGTTACAGAGGATGTGGACAAAGGGGAATATTTGTACACTTTTGGTGGGAATGTAAATTGATGCAGCCACTATAAAAAATAGTATGTAGATTCCTTATAAAACTAAAACTGGAATTACTATGTGATCCAGCAATTTCACTCCTGGGTATATACACAGGAAAAATGAAGAATCTAATTTGAAAAGACACATGTACCTCAATGTTCATAGCAGCACTATTTACCATAGCCAAGACATGGAAGCAACCCAAGTTCCCATAGACATATGTTTGGATTAAGAAGATGTTATATATATATGTGTGTGTATATACATATATATACATACACACCCACAATGGAATAGAATGCAGTCAAGAAAAGAATGAAATACTGCCATTTACAACAGTGTGGATAGACTTAGAGAATATTATGCTTAGTGAAATAAGTCAGACAGAGAAAGGCAAATACTATATCACTTATATGTGGAATCAAAAAGATAATACAAATGAATTATATACAAAACAGCAACAGACTCACAGATATAGAAACCAAAGGGGAGAGGGGAGGGGTGAAGGACCATTAGAGGTATGGGATTAACAAACTATTACATATAAAGTAGATAAGCAAAAAGGATTTACTGTAGAGCACAGGGGAATATACCTATTATCTTGTAATAACCTATACTGCAATATAATCTGCAAAAATACTGAATCACTATGCTGTATATGTAAAACTAACACAATATTGTGAATCAACTATACTTCAATAACAAAAATAATAATAATAAGAGGGAAGTTCATATCATTACAGGCCTACCTCAAAACAAGAAAAGTCTCAGATAAACAACAAAAAGAATTAGAAAAAAGAAGAACAAATAAAACCCAAATTTAGTAGAAGGAAAGAAATAACACAGATCAAAACAAAATTATATGAATGATCCTAAAAAATAGAAAACATCAATGAAACTAAGAGCTGGTATTTTGAAAAGATAAACAAAATTGATAAACCTTTCATCAAGATAAAAAAAAGAAGGCCCAAGTAAATAAAATTACAAATGAATGCAGAAATGTTACAAACAATATTAAAGAAATACAAACAATATAAGAGAATACTAGAAATGATTATATGTCAAAAATTGGACAACCTAGAAGAAATGAATGAATTCATAGAACCATATATGCTTCCAAGGCTGAATCAGAAAAAAATAGAAAAATCTGAATATTTGATTATTAGTAAAATGCAATTGAATCAGTAATCAATAAACTCCCAACAAACAAAAAGTCTAGACGGATTCACAGAGGAATTCTACCAAACATTTAAAGAAAAGAGAGTTAACACCTATCCTTCTCTAACTATTCTCAAAAAATTGAAGGGGAGGGAACAATCCCAAATTTATTCTACAAAGCCAGCATTACCCTCACACCAGAACCAGAGAAAGACCTACAAAAAAAGAGTATTACAGGCCAATACCACTGATGAACATAGATGCAAAAATCCTCAACAAAATATTAGCAAACCAAATACAATACATTAAAAAAATTCTACATCATGATCAACTGAACTTTAACCCAGGGATTCAATGAAGGTTTGATATCTGCAAACCAATCAGTGTGATACACCACAATTAATAAAACAAAGAATAAGAATTACAGGATCATCTCAATAGATGCACAAAAAATATTTGATAAAGTTCAACATCCAGTCATGATTTAAAAAACATAAACTTTCAAGAAAGTGGGTATAGAAAGAACATACCTCAACATTATAATGAACTCACAGCTAACATCATACTCAATGGCAGAAAGCTGAAAACTTTTCCTCTAAGATCAAGAACAAGACAAGAATGCCCATTCTCTACTTTCATTCAACATAGTGTTGAAGTCCTGGCCACAGCAATCAGACAAGAAAAAGAAATAAAAGGCACCCAAATTGAAATGGGAGAAGTAAATCTGTCACTATCTGCAGATGACATGTTACTCTATATATAGAAAACCAAAAGTCTCTGTCAAAAAGCTATTAGAACTAATAAATAAATTCAAAATATTGAAGGATACAAAATTAATATATAGAAATCTGTTGCATTTCTATACACTAATAATGAACTATCATGAAGAGAAATGAAGAAAAAAATTCCATTTAAAATCACATCAAAAAAAAAAAAAGGGGAATAAATTTAACCAAGGAAGAGAATGGCCTGTGACTGTAAGACATTGATGCATGATACAAAGAAATGGAAAAATATATCATGCTCATTAAATGAAAGAATTAATAGTGTTAAAATATCCATATTACACAAAGCAATCTGCTGATTAATGCAATTCCTATCAAAATACCCATGGCATTTTTCACAGAACTAGAACAAATAATCCTAAAATTTGTATGGATTCACAAAACATGTGAAATAGCCAAAGAAATCTTGAGAAAGAACAAAACAGGAGGTATCACACTCCATGACTTCCAACTATAATACAATGCTACAGTAATCAAAATAGTATGGCACTGGTGAAAAATAGATATATAAATCAATGGAATAAAATAAAAAGCCCAGAAATAAACCCACTCACTTATGGTCAATTAAACTACAAAAAAAAGGAGGCAAGAATATACAATAGGGAAAAGACAGTCTCTTCAATAAGTGCTGTTGTGAAAACTGAACAGCTACATGTAATAGAATGAAACTACACCATTTTCTCATACCATATAAAAAAAATAAACTCAAAATGGATTAAAGACTTAAATGTCATACCTAATACAATAAAATTCTTATGAGAAAACATGGATAGTACACTCTTTGACATTGATTTTAGTTATATGTCTTTGGATCTGTCTCCTCAGGCAAGGGAATCAAAAGCAAAAATAAACAAATAGGGCCAAATCAAACAAAGAAGATTTGCACAGCAAAGGATGTCATCAACAATATGAAAAGGCAAGCTACCAAATGAAAGAAGCTATTTTCAAATGACATATCTGATACAGGGTGAATATCCAAAATATATTCACAAACACCCTGATTAAAAATGGGAGAAAGTCCTGAATAGACATTTTTCCAAATAATATATACAGATGGCCAGCAGGTATATTAAAAGATGCTCAACATCACTAACCATCAGGAAAATGCAAATCAAATGAGATATCACCTCACAGCTGTCAGAATGACTATTATCAAAAAGGCAAGAAATAACAATTGCTGGTAAGGATTTGGTGAAAAGGGAATCCTTGTGCACTATTGGTGGGAATTTAAATTGATACAGCCACTGTAAAAAATAGTATGGATGTCTCTCAAAAAATTAAACATAGAGCTATTATATGAGCCAGGAATTCCCCCTTTAAGTATTTATCAAAGAAAAAAAAAAGTAAATGCACCCCAATGTTCATAGGAGAATTATTTACAATGGCCAAGATATGGAAGCAACATAAGTGTCCATCAACAGTTGAATGGATTAAAAAGGTATGGTATTTATATACAATGGAGTGTTACTCAGCCATATAAAATAAAAATTTGCCATTGTAACCACATGTTGTTTAAGTGTCCCAGGTTTTGGTACTTTGTTATGGCAGCCCTAGAAACTAATATACTCTTTGTGATGTCTCCAGTGGAAATGGCCACTGTGAAGTAACTGCTGTGTTGGGCATAGCTGTCTTTTACCAGTGCATACTACATTCTGATGTCAGAGGGAAAAAACTATCTTTCTTTCTACCAGAATGGAATGGATGCATCCAAAGTTCCCCAAGGGACATTTGATGCTAGGTTATTTATTTAATGATATGTTGCTAAAGGTATAATAAAAGGCAAGTCAATTCAAGAACTTATTTACAACTTCTACAGAGACCCAGATTTATCCTATATTCCTTACCAATCTTGATGTATTTCCCATGACTCAGAGCAGCTTACTGATTTCATCAACATCACTAGCAATACTCCATTTTTCAGAGCAAAATGACTCCTCACTTCAGCCGAAAACTCATCTTTTGTACATTACCCTGACTTTTTCCCAGAATGATTGAAAACTAAAATGTCTATACTTCTCAGAAGAAACTACACTCCTATGAATCCCAAGTGTGTTGTCCATCTCCATGCTCTAACACAATAAACTTGTAAAAATGTGATAATACATTTTTCAAAGTCTTGGTTTAAAAAGTCTTGGAGTCCATGGGCTTCCCTGGTGGCACAGTGGTTAAGAATCTGCCTGAAAATGCAGCGGACACAGGTTCGAGCCCTGGTCTGGGAAGATCCCACATGCCGCAGAGCAACTAAGCCCATGAGCCACAACTACTGAGCCTGTGCTCTAGATCCCACGAGCCACAACTACCAAAGCCAGCGCACCACAACTACTGAAACCCTCACTCCTAAAGCCCACATTCTGCAACAAGAGAAGCCACCACAATGAGAAGCCCACTCACCGCAAAGAAGAGTAGCTCCCACTCTTCGCAACTAGAGAAAGCCCACCCAGCCACGAAGACCCAACACAGCCAAAAATAAATAAATTTAAAATATGTATATATAAAAACTCTTGGAGTCCAGTCTCACAAATTGTCATCTGTTGATGATATAAAAATGATCAGGATATGATAAATTTTTAAATTATGTTATTAGTGAAGAATCACTGAGTCAAGATCCAGGACAGGACAGACATTCAGAGAAGAGAGCTTGGAATATTTTACCCTTAGGCCAGTGGCCAATTCCAGAAAAAGTGACTGAATAACTAAGCAGTGTTCTTGACAGCTTCAAGGCTAGGGGTGAAAAGTTGGATTGTGGAGCCTTCATGTTTTGGAAAGGCTACACTGCTGGAATGAGGGTGCAGTGATAGTAATTGCCCTCACAAAGACATCTGGGTGCCAAAAGAAAAAAGAATTTTTTTCACAGCATTTACCTTTATTTGCACCACATTGTATCATTTACAGAGTAAGGCAGTGCATTCAGAATCTTGTCTTATGCTTGTGTAGATATGTTCCCAACATTTGAATAAGCTCCTCCACATAAGTGGCAGGAAATGGCTTTTTTTTCTATTTAAAGATCCAAACCACCATCTTTCTTCTTTTTGGTGGTGAACACACTGTAGTGTGTATAAGAATTGAAATATAATATTGTACACATGAATATCATATAATGTTATAAACCAATGTTACCTCAATAAATAATTTTTTTTTAAAGAATATAGTTGAATTGTAGGACACCCAGCTGGTATCCAAAAATTTCCTGTTGGTGATGTGTGGGGAAACCCCCCCCCCCCCCCACACACACACACAGGAACTGAGGTTCAGAATATCCACACATATGTCAAGAGGGATTTTGCAGATGTAATTAAATTAAGGATCTTGAGGAAACTATTCTGGATTATCTGGATGGGCCCCCAATACAATTACAAATATCTTTATAAGAGTGATTTGATATAGAAGTAGTTGATGTAATGATGGAAGCAAAACACAGTAGTGATGCAAGGAAACAGTCACAGACCAAGAAATGCAGGTGGCCTCCAGAAGCCAGAAAAGGCTAGAAAGAAATTTTCCTCTAGAGCCTCCAGAAAGAACCAGCTCTACAAATACCTTGACTTTAGTCCAGTGAGACTGATTTCAGGCTTCTGGCCTCCAGAATTGTAGAAGAATAAATTTATGTTTTTTTAAGCCACGCAGTATGTGATAATTTGTTACAGTAGCCACAGGAAAGTAATATAGACCTTATCACTTTTAAAATTTTTGCAAACTTGATATAAAAACTTATCTGCTTTAATTTTTTTTGCTATTATCAAAAATGATGGACATTTTTCTTATGATTTTTTTGCCATTAGTGTTTTCTTCTATGAATCATTTATTCATATCTTTTGCCCTTTTTGGTGTTAAATATTATTGGTTATAGTTTCTTATTTACTCTTCCTATTTCTTTCTCAATAAATTAAAGTATTTGACTCAATCTTTTGAGTGGTTGGGGTCCTATCACTCATGATAGGTGTCCCTAAAGCTAACTGCTTGTTTAAATTTTTGAGAGACACCAGTCATAAATTATCCATTGCTGATCATTGCATTTCTGCAAAACCCACAGACTAATAATTCACCTTCTTTATATCAGCTGTGTCCTCATGTCTTAAAACTGGTAGACTCATTGCTGTGATAGATGGCCAGCATCCAGAAAGAACCTAGAAATTCATCCCTGTCTTCTTTTTTAAAATGTATGTTCTCCTTCATGTCTTAGTCTTTAGGTCACTGCTTTCCAAATCTGACACTGGCTCTCAGATATGTCACAAATGCTGCTACCCAGAATGAGCTTTAATTACCTGATGGTTCATTTCTGTGGCTTTTAAAACAAGCATGCTGGAGCCCCATCCCAGACCTACACAATAATACATTGTATATTTATCTAGCTCTGCAGTTACTTGTTATGTGTACTCCCAGTTATAATATGTTCATACTCCTTCTTCTGGCCACACTAGTCCAGTCCTTCTGTAACAAAGAAGAGCAAACCTGACTCCATATTGGATCTACTCCTTTAGCTCTAAACTTTATACTCTATTTCCTGTGCTTAGTCATGCTGGTTCTGCACCTTTGTAAAATAATGTTCCCTATAGCATGAAATACACATTTTAGCCCATTCTCAAGGCTCTGACTTTAAAAGTATAAGACTCTTCCACTCATATAGAGATAAAAAGTTGCAGAACAGAAAAAAACAATTGTCTTGTTAGAGATTTATAGGGACATAGTGACCAGACCTGTTGGACAGCTCCAAGAACAAAGGATTCCTGCACCAAGAGGTTTGCACCAACCACCCACATCCCCTCCCCTTTTAGTACAAAAGAAGCCTGAATTCTAACCCGGGTAAGACGGTTCTTTGGGACAATAGTCCACCAACTTCTCAATCTGCTGGCTTTCCAAATAAAGTTGTTATTCCTTGCCCTAACAATTTGTCTATAGATTTATTGGCCTGTCGTGCACAAAGCAGTAAGAACTTTGGATTTGGTAACTCTTCTGTCCCCAGTATTCTTCAGTAGCACAAGTGCTTATAGCTCATGTTCCTGCCAGGTAAATTCCCTTCGTACACATGAAGAACTGAACATATTAGACAGTCTTCAACACCCATACACTTTGTATATGAATATTTATACATCTGATATAAGTTTTTTCTGGAATATGAAACTGTGTTCTGTGTTCCCACCTCTACCCTTACATGCACACAAATACTATTACCTCTACAGCTCATGTCCCACCACACTAAGAAGTCCCTGACCCTTCTAACTGCTTCTTACCAATACACATAACTTTGTTAGGTTAGGTTTTATGATAATATGATTTTACCTACTTCTTGAGATTGTTAGGAGGAAAAAATATGCTAATGGATATGGAACTGTGTATATTTAAAATATAATTATTTATCAAGTTAGTTGAAGTGTATTTGCACTTGAATGTGATCTGGAAACATCTGTAGCTCTGAATGTAATTCTTTTCAATATTGGTGTATACTCCTATTTTCATTATTAATGAAATGAGATATTATATCAAAAGGAATTATATCAAACTTTCAATAATATCTAACTGATGTTAGGTGAAAACCTCTAAACTGAATTTTGCTTAAGAATTTATGTTTTACTCACTTTACTGAAAATCAATCTAGTTATCAAGGACATAAAATATTCCAACCACAAATTAAAACATAAAATAGGCAGTTTAAAAGGTACTGTCCATAAATAATCAATAGAGAATACTCCCAGGCAGTTATTTTTATAGTTTCAGAGATATTCAAAGAAAATTTTACCTTCATCCAGCATTACCAAAGGCCTGAAGTAAAGCCTTTATTACAAGGTAGTTTAAAGATAATAACCTAAAAGTAAGCAATTGTCTCAAATAAATTGAAATACTTTTACCTTAGTTTTCAATTAATTTTTGAGTACGTATAGAAAGTTATTGGAATATTAAAAAAATAAGATTAATGATATTCCCCTGTGTCTGGATGGCTGTGAAGTAAAATTACCAGGTTGTTAATAAAAGATAATAAGACCATTCCAATCCAATCAAGGTAGCGAAGTAAAAGGATGCTGAACACATCTCCCCCAACAAACACATCAAAAATACAACTACGTGTGGAGAACTCTCACTGAAAAAGGTGAATACTCCTCACTGAAAACCTGGAGGCTGGCAGAAGGGCTCTTCTACAACCAAGCCTGTAAAAAAGATCCATACAGACTCTGGTAGGAAGGGAGGAAAATCAACTTGGTCAGGACCTGCACTCCTGGTAGGGGGGCACAGAAGTGGAAGAGGATATCACAGGCTTAGGGATCCTCCCTGGGAAGGCATCCCAGCCCTGGGGTCCAACACCAAGAAGATGAGTCCCCTTAGCTGCTTTGAAAACCAGTGAGGCTTAGCAGAAGGCTATAATAAACTGAGACTCCACTCTAGAAGAGCATGCACACATGCCTGCTTACTCGCCGGAAAACTCAGACAACCTATAAAATGGAAGAACATATTTGCAAATGATATGACCCACAAGGGGTGAATATCCAAAATATATAAACAGCTCATACACCTCAATATCAAAAAAAAAAGCCAAGCAACCCAATCAACAAATGTGTAGAAAACTTGAACAGACATTTTTCCAAAGAAGACATAAAAATGGCTAACAAGCACATGAAAAGATGGTAAATATCACTAATTGTTAGAAAAATGCATATTAAAACCACACCTATCAGAATCGCTATCCTCGAAAAACCTATAGATAACAAATGTTGGCAAGGAATGTTGAGAAAGAAACACATGTATACTGTCCATGGGAATGTAATTTGGTGCAGCAGCTATGGAAAAAAAGTATGAAGGTTCCTCAAAGAACTAATAAAAAATAAGGATATATTGCATAGCACAGGGAAATATAACCATTATCTTGTAATTACTTTTAATGGAGTATAATCTGTAAAAATACTGAATCACTGTACTGTACACTCAAAACTAAAACAATATTGTAAATCAACTATACTTCAAAAAAATTCAAAATAAAAATTAAAAAAATTTTAAAACAAACTCATAGAAAAAAGAAAACAAAACAAAACAAAGAATAAAAATCACATGATCATCTCAGTAGACACAAAAAAGCATTTGACAAAATTCAATATCTATTTCAAATAAAAACTCTCATCAAAGTTGGTATAGAGGGAACATATCTCAACATAAATAAGGTCATTTATGACAAACCCACAGCTAACATCATACTCAATGGTAAAAAGCTGAAAGGTTTTCTTCTAGTGTCAGGAAAAAGATAAGGATGCCCATTCTTGTCAATTTTATTTAAGACAGTATTGAAGGTCCTAGCCACAGCAATCAGACAAGGAAAAGAAATAAAAGGCATCCAAATTGGAAAGGAAGAAGTAAAACTGTCACTATTTGCAGATGGCATGTTACTATACATACAAAAGTTTAAAATCTCCACCAAAAAACTATTAGAACTAATAAACAAATTCAGCAAAAATGCAGAATACATGATTAATATACAGAAATCTGTTGCTATGCTATACTAGTAATGGACTATCAGAAAGAGAAAGCAAGAAACATTTCCATTTAAAATCACACAAAAAAGAATAAAATGCCTAGGAATAAACTTAACCAAGGAGGTTAAAGACCTATACTCTGAAAACCATAAGACATTGATGAAGAAAATTGAAGATGATACATGTAAATGGAAAGATATCCCATGTTCACTAATTGGAACAATTTATATTGCTAAAATGTCTATACTACCCAAAGAAATATACAGATTTAATGCAATTCAAAATATCCATGACATTTTTCACAGAACTGGAACAAATAATCCTAAAATTTATATGAAATCACAAGAGACCTCAAATAGAAAAAAGTAATCCTGAGAAAAATGAACAAAGTTGGAAATACTGTGCTCCCTGACTTCGGACTATACTACAAAGTTATAGTAATCAAAACAGTATGGTACTGGCACAAAAACAGACACATAGATCAATGGAACAGAATAGAGAGCCCAGAAATAAACCCATATGCCTATGGTCAATTAATCTTCAACAAAAATATGCAATGGGGAAAGAACAGTCTCTTCATTAAGTGGTGTTGGGAATGCTAGACAAATAAGTCTAAAAGAATAATATTAGGCCATTTTCTCACACCACATACAAAAATAAATTCAAAATGGATTAAAGACTTAAAGGTAAAACCATAAACCATAAAACTCCTAGAAGAAAACACAGGCAATACACTCTTTGACATAAGTCTTAGTAATAATTTTTTGCCTCTGCCTCCTCAGGCAAGGGGAAAAAAAGCAAAAATAAACAAATGGGGCCTAATTAAACTTAAAACCTTTTGCACAGCAAGTTAAACCATCAACAAAATGAAAGACAACCTACTGAATGAGACTTGCAAATGATAAGTCTGATAAACGGTGAATATCCAAAATATATAAGCAGCTCATACAACTCAATATCAAAAAAAAAAAAAAAAAGACAAACAATCTGATTTTAAAATGGGCAGAAGACCTGAATAGACAGGACACACAGATGGCCAACAGGCACATGAAAAGATGCTAACATCACTAATCATCAGGGAAATGCAAATCAAAACCACAATGTGATATCACCTCTCACTTGTCAGAATGGCTATTGTCAAGAAGGTAACAGAAAACAAATGTTGGTGAGGATGTGGAGAAAATGTAACTCTAGTACACTGTTGGTGGGAATGGAAATTGGCACAGACACTATGGAAAACAGTAAAATTCCTCAAAAACTGCCATATGATCCAGAAATTCCACTCCTGGGTGTATTTCTAAAGAAAAGAAAAACACCAAATAGAAAAGATATATGCACACCAATGTTCATAGAAGCATTATTTACAATAACCAATATATGGAAGCAACCTGTGTCCATCAACAAATGAAGGATAAAGAAGATTTGGTGTATACATAATGGAATATTACTCAGCTATAAAAAGAATGAAATTTTGCCATTTACAACTACATGGATGGATGTGGAGAGTACTATGCTTAGTGAAAACTGTGTTTTCATTTATATGTGGAGTCTAAAAAATAAAACAAACAAATGAATATAACAAAACAGACTCACAGATATACAGAACTAACTACTGGTTACATGTGGGGAGAGAGATATGGGAAGGGTCAAGATAGGTGTAGGGAATTAAGAGATACCAACTACTAGGTATAAAATAAATAAGATACAGGGATATAATGTACAGCGCAGGGAATATAACCAATAGTTCATAATTACTTTAAATGGAGTATAATCTATAAAATATTGAAACCCTCTATTGTACACCTGAAACTAATATTATATATCAACTCTACTTCAATTTTTTAAATAGGAAGAATAAAAGGATTGAGGTAAAAACAAAGACAAATAAAAAATAACCATTGGTTATACGTATAACCAATGGTCTTGGGGTGGGAGCGAGAAAGTGATATTTCAAAACACCTTTCAGGACCAAGTTTCTCAGACAATAAGCCCACTGACACTCTAAAATGTCAGCGTTAACAGATAAAAGCCCTCAACGTAATAGATGCTTTCTATAGGCCATTAAAATACAGTGTTGAGATCAAACAAAACATACGCACATGAAACATTTTTCCTATACGGCTTTTTAAATCCTGGAACTAATTTCTTTTAATCAAAAGAAAAAATATTCTATTATCCTCTATTCTATTGTCCAAGACAATTCATTGGAAAGAATTGACCTAGAACAGACCCTAAGATTTTTCTGGCAATAAAGGCTATTTAAGAAATGCTGTAATTTCAAAGCTTCTTCCAGTTGTCTATGTGATTAAAGGTAAAGGTCAGATGCAGTAGACTCTTTGGTACAGAACCACAGCTCACAAATTATTGACTGCAAACTCTGAGACACTTTCAGGGAATCAGTAAGGTCAATTTTTTTTTCATGAAACACTTAGACATTATTGATCTTTTTCGCTGTATTCACATTTGCACACTGATGGTGCAAAAAACAATGGTGGTTAAAAATGCTGGTGCCTTTGTCCAAATCAAGGCAGTGGTCCCAAGCTGTAGTAGCACTCCTTGTTTTCTTCACCTCCATATCCACACAATCTCAGTTAAAAAAGAAAAAAGAGAGAGCCATTTTCACCTAAGAATGTCTTTGATGAAGCAGTAAAGAAACTATTTGTATTAAATATTGAAAATTTAAGGAAACCTGATCTGCCACAATGTGGCTCTCCAACAATTTTTCTGATGAGTTAGGTGGTGGTATTAACAAATGTAATTTTTAAAATATTGTACAATGAAGAGTATCACCATGTGGAAGATCTGAATAATTAAGGGAACCAATAATTTCCAAATGACAAAAAGATGTTACAAAATCATACATAATTTTAATGTAAGCACACAAATATCTTATTAATATGGTTTTAGATTCCACATTGCAATTAAGTTTTTTTTAATTTTATTTTATTTATTGTTTTAAAGATTCTTATTTGTTATCCATTTTATAAATATTAATGTATATATGTGAATCCCAATCTCCCAATTCATCACACCACCACCACCACCCCTGCAACTTTTCCCCCTTGGTGTCCATACATTTGTACTCTACATCTGTGACTCAATTTCTGCCCTGCAAACTGGTTCATCAATACCATTTTTCTAGGTTCCACATATATGTGTTAATAAACGATATTTGTTTTTCTCTTTCTGACTTACTTCACTCTGTATGACAGTATCTAGATCCATCCACGTCTCTACAAATGATTCAATTTTATTGCTTTTTATGGCTGTGTAATATTCCATTGTATATATGTAACACATCTTCTTTATCCATTTATCTGTCGATGGGCATTTAGGTTGCTCCCATGTCCTAGCTATTGTAAAGAGTCCTGCAATGAATATTGGGGTGCATGTGTCTTTTTGAATTAGGGTTTTCTCTGGGTATATGCCCAGTAGTGGGATTGCTGGATCATATGGTAGCTCTACTTCTAGTTTTTTAAGGAACCTCCATACTGTTCTCCATAGTGGCTGTATCAATTTACATTCCCACCAACAGTGCAAGAGGGTTCCCTTTTCTCCACACCCTCTCCAGCATTTGTTATTGTAGATTTTCTGATGATGCCTATTCTAACTGGTGTGAGGTGATACCTCATTGTAGTTTTGATTTTCATTTCTCTAATAATTAGTGATGTTAAGCAGCTTTTCATGTGCTTCTTGGCCATCTGTATGTCTTCTTTGGAGAAGTGTCTATTTAGGTCTTCTGCCCATTTTTGGATTGGGTTGTTTGTTTTTTAAATATTGAGCTGCATGAACTGTTTATATATTTTGGAGATTAATCCTTTGTTCATTGATTCATTTGCAAATATTTTCTCCCATTCTGAGGGTTGCTTTTCATGTTGTTTGTAGTTTCCTTTGCTTTGAAAAAGCTTTTGAAGTTTCATTAGGTCCCATTTGTTTATTTTTATTTTTATTTCCATTACTCCAGGAGGTGTGTCAAAAAAATTCTTGCTGTGATTTAAGTCAAAGAGTGTTCTTCCTATGTTTTCTTCTAAGAGTTTTATAGTGTCCAGTCTTACATTTAGGTCTCTAATCCATTTTGAGTTTATTTTTGTGTATGGTGTTAGGGAGAGTTCTAATTTCATTCTTTTACATGTGACTGTCCAGTTTTCCCAGCACCATTTATTGAAGAGACTGTCTTTCTCCATTGTATATCCTTGCATCCTTTGTCATAGATTAATTGACCATAGGTGTGTGGGTTTATCTCAGGGCTTTCTATCTTGTTCCATTGATCTATATTTCCTTTTTTGTACAAGTACCATACTGTCTTGATTACTGTAGCTTTGTAGTATAATCTGAAATAAGGAGTCTGATTCCTCCAGCTCTGTTTTTTTCCCTCAAGACTGCTTTGGCTATTCAGGGTCTTTTGTGTCTTCATACAAATTTTAAGATTTTTTGTTCTATTTCTGTAAAAAATGCCATTGGTATTTTGATAGCGATTGCATTGAATCTGTAGATTGCTTTGGGTAGTAGTGTGATTTTCACAATATTGATTCTTCCAATCCATCAACATGGTATATCTCTCCATCTGTTGGTATCATCTTTACTTTCTTTCATCAGTGTCTTATAGTTTTCTGCATACAGGTCTTTTGTCTCTGAAGTAGGTTTATTCCTCGGTATTTTATTCTTTTTGTTGCAGTGGTAAATGAGAGTGTTTCCTTAATTTCTCTTTCAGATTTTTCATCATTAGTGTATAGGAATGCAAGAGATTTCTGTGCATTAATTTTGTATCCTGCAACTTTACCAAATTCATTGATTAGCTCTAGTAGTTTTCTGGTGGCATCTTCAGGATTCTCTATGTATAGTATCATGTCATCTGCAAACAGTGACAGTTTTACTTCTTTTCCAATTTGTATTCCTTTTATTTCTTTTTCCTCTCTGAATGCTGTGGCTAGGACTTCCAAAACTATGTTGAATAATACTGGTGAGAGTGGACATCCTTGTCTTGTTACTGTCTTAGAGGAAATGCTTTCAGTTATTCACCATTGAGCATGATATTTGCTGTGGGTTTGTTGTAAGGCCTTTATTATGTTGAGGTAGGTCCCCACTATGCCCACTTTCTGGAGAGTTTTTTCATACATGGGCGTTGAGTTCTGTCAAAAGCTTTTTCTGCATCTATTGAGATGATCATATGGTTTCTATTCTTCAATGTGTTAATATGGTGTATCACATTGATTGATTTGCATATTTTGAAGAATCCTTGAATCTCTGGGATAAATCCCCGTTGATCATGGTGTATAGTCCTTTTAATGTGTTTTTTGATTCTGTTTGCTAGTATTTTGTTGAGGATTTTTGCATCTATATTCATCAGTGATATTGGTCTGTAATTTTCTTTATTTGTAGTATCTTTGGTTTTGGTATCAGGGCGACAGTGGCCTCATAGAATGAGTTTGGGAGTGTTCCTTCCTCTGCAATTTTTTGGAAGAGTTTGAGAACGATGGGTGTTAGCTCTTCTCTAAATGTTTCATAGAATTCACCTTTAAAGCCATCGGATCCTGGACTTTTGTTTGTTGGAAAATTTTTAGTCACAGTTTCTGTTTCACTACTTGTGATTGGTCTGTTCATATTTTCTATTTCTTCCTTGTTCAGTCTTGGAAGGTTATACCTTTCAAAGAATTTGTCCATTTCTTCCAGGTTGTCCATTTTATTGGCATAGAGTTGCTTGTAGTAGTCTCTTAGGATGCTTTGTATTTCTGTGGTGTCTGTTGTAACTTCTCCTTTATCAGTTCTACTTTTATTGATTTGAGTCTTCTCCCTCTTTTTCTTGATGAGTTTGGCTAATGGTTTATCAACTTCTCAAAGTACCCGCTTTTAGTTTTATTGATTTTTACTATCATCTTCCTTGTTTCTATTTCATTTATTTCTGCTGTGATCTTTATATCTTTCATTCTGCTACCTTTGAGTTTTGTTTGTTTTTCTTTCTCTAGTTCCTTTAGGTGTAAGGTTAGGTTGTTTATTTGAGATGTTTGTTGTTTCGTGTGGTAGGATTGTATTGCTATAAACTTCCCTCATAGAACTGCCTTTGTTCCATCCCATAGGTTTCGGATCGTCGTGTTTTCATTGTCATTTGTCTCTAGGTATTTTTTGATTTCCTATGATATTTCTTCAGTGATCTCTTGGTTATTTAGTAACGTATTGTTTAGCCTCCGTGTGTTTCTGTTTTTTACCTTTTTTCCCCCTGTACTTTATTTCTAATCTCATAGTGTTGTGGTCAGAAAAGATGCTTGATATGATTTCAATTTTCTTAAATTTACTGAGGCTTGATTTGTGACCAAAGATGTGATCTATCAGGGGGAATGTTCCGTGTGCACTAGAGAAGTGTAATCTGCTGTTTTTGGATGAAATGTCCTATAAATATCAATGAAATCTATCTGGCCTATTGTGTCATTTAAAGCTTGTGTTTCCTCATTAATTTTCTATTTGGATGATCTCTCCATTGGTGTAAGTGAGGTGTTAATGTCTCCCACTATTATTGTGTTACTGTTGATTTCCTCTTTTATAGCTGTTAGTAGTTGCCTTAGGTATTGAGGTTCACCTATGTTGGGTGAATATATATTTATAATTGTTATATCTTCTTGGATTGATCCCTTGATCATTATGTAGTGTCCTATCTTGTCTCTTATAATATTCTTTATTTTAAACTCTACTTTATCTGATATGAGGATTGCTACTCCAGCTTTCTTTTGATTTCCATTTGCATGGAATATCTTTTTCCACCCCCTCATTTTCATTCTGTATGTGTCCCTAGGTCTGAAGTGGGTCTCTTGTAGACAGCATATATATGGGTCTTGTTTTTGTATCCATTCAGCAAGTCTGTGCCTTTTAGTTGGAGCATTTAATCCATTCACGTTTAAGGTAATTATCAATATGTATGCTCCTATGACCATTTTCTTAATTGTTTTGGGTTTGTTTTTCTTGGTCCTTTTCTTCTCTTGTGTTTCCCACTTAGGGAAGTTCCTTTAGCATTTGTTGTAGAGCTGGTTTTGTGGTGCTGAATTCTCTTAGCTTTTGCTTGTCTGTAAAGCTTTTGATTTCTCCGTCGAATCTGAAAGAGATCCTTGCTGGGTAAAGTAATCTTGGTTGTAGGTCCTTCCCTTTCACCACTTTAAATATGTCATGCCACTCCCTTCTGGCTTGTAAAGTTTCTGCTGAGAAATCAGCTGTTAACCTTATGGGAGTTCCCTAGTATGTTTTTTGTCATTTTTCCCTTGCTGCTTTCAATAATTTTTTTTTGTCTTTAATTTTTGCCAATTTGATTACTATGTATCTTGGCATGTTCCTTCTTGGGTTTATCCTGTATGGGACTCTCTGCACTTCCTGGACTTGGGTGGCTATTTCCTTTCCCACGTTAGGGAAGTTTTCGACTATAATCTCTTCAAATATTCTCTCAAGTACTTTCTCTCTCTATTCTCTTCTGGGATCCCTATAATGAGAATGTTGTTGCATTTAATGTTGTCCCAGGGGTCTCTTATGTTGTCTTCATTTCTTTTTATTCTTTTTTCTTTATTGTGTTCCACAGCAGTGAATTCCACCATTCTGCCTTCCAGGTCACTTATCCGTTCTTCTGCCTCAGTTATTCTGCTGTTGATTCCTTCTAGTGTAGTTTTCATTTCAGTTATTGTACTGTTGATCTCTGTTTGTTTGTTTTTTAATTCATTTAGGTCTTCATTAAACATTTCTTGCGTCTTCTCGATGTTTGTCTCTGTTCTTTTTCTGAGGTCCTGGATCATTTTCACTATCATTATTCTGAATCCTTTTTCTGGAAGGTTGCCTATCTCCACTTCTTTTAGTTGTTTTTCTTGGGTTTTATCTTTTTCCTTCATCTGGTACATAGCTCTCTGCCTTTTCATCTTGTCTATCCTTCTGTGAATGTGGTTTTTGTTCCACAGGCTGCAGGATTGTAGTTCATCTTGCTTCTGCTGTCTGCCCTCTGGTGGATGAGGCTATCTAAGAGGCTTGTGGAAGTTTCCTGATGGGAGAGACTGGTGGTGGGTAGAGCTGGCTATTGCTCTGGTGGGCAGAGCTCAGTAAAACTTTAATCTGCTTGTCTGCTGCTGGGTGGGGCTGGGTTCCCTCCCTGTTGTTTGTTTGGCCTGAGGTGACCCAACACTGGAGCCTAACCAGGCTGTTTGGTGGGGCTAATGGCAGACTCTGGGAAGGCTCATGCCAAGGAGTACTTCCCAGAACCTCTGCCACCAGTGTCCTTGTCCTTATGGTGAGACACAGCCACCCCACGCCTCTTCAGGAGACCCTCCAACACTAGCAGGTAGGTCTTGTTCAGTTCTCTATGGTGTCACTGCTCCTTCCCCCTGGGTCCCGATGCACACAAGACTTTGTTTGTGCCGACCAAGAGTAGAGTCTCTGTTTCCCCCAGTCCTGTTGAAATCCTGCAGTCAAATCCCTCTAGTCTTCAAATCTGATTCTCTAGGAATTCCTCCTCCTGTTGCCAGACCCCCAGGTTGGGAATCCTGACGTGGGTCTCAGAACTTTCACCCAAGTGGGTGGACTTCTGTGGTATAAGTGTTCTCCAGTTTGTGAGTCACCTACCCAGCAGTTATGGGATTTGATTTTATTGTGATTGCACCCCTCCTACCATTTCACTGTGGCTTCTCCTTTGTGTTTGGATGTGGGGTGTCTTTTTCAGTCAGTTCCAGTGTCTTCCTGTTGATGATTTTTCAACAGTTAGTTGTGATTCTGGTGCTCTTGTAAGAGGGAGTCACATCTCTTGTTCTTGACTCAGAGTGCATTCAGCTTCCTCACTTGGCTGCTTTTAAAAGTGAGGGGTTCACAGGGAAGGATGATGGAAACAGCCTCTGTGTTCCTCTCATGTGAGTTTTCCTAAACATTGCAATTAAGTTTTAAGAACCTAAAACTTGTTGAATTTTCGTGTAATATCAAAAATATCCACAATTATCTGAAAAGGCTACAAAAATAGTTCTACTTTAATGCTTGTTTTGCAAATCTGAATTTATTCCAACAGTTATCACTAGATGAATGCAGAAAATTACACCCAGCTGTGGGTGCCTTGTAGGAATACATAAAACACACTGGAGCACACATGTCACAAGGACATTGCGATGCACCCATGCACATCTGATGTTCCAATGTTCCATTAGATTTCACTTCACCCTCCCACCACCACTACACAGAAACTCACAAGGTGCAACCCTTCCAACTGCCAAGGACACAGGGCCCCACCCTCCCCCGTCTTTAGTTTTCCACATTTCCTCTCAACTGATCTTGTACTTTTCCTCTATGTTTGTGTTCTCTTTTCTTTCTTCATCTCTCTTCTCTCATTTTTTTAAAATCTCTCTTTTGTTCTCTTCCTCTCGCCCTTAGGGTGGTGGACCTGGGATCTAGGTAGGTGGTTCCATGACCCCATTAGGTGGTTCACCTAGTCCCATGAACAAACTTCAGGTCTTTGGCAAGGTAAAGTGCTGTATTATAGTATTTATTCATTTCTTAACTATTTAATGTGTAAAACTATGCTACCACTTTTATTAGATTCCTATTTGTTTTTCAATTAGATTCCCAACTAGTTCTTTGCATGTCACTGAGAAATTTTGAAGTGCTATATCCGTTCTTAACCTCATTTTCATATAACTTTATTTTCCTGTGCTTTTTAGGAATGCATGTGTGCCATTAATGCAAACTGACTGTACTCCTCCCTAAGTATTTTCTTCATAATCTTCTTTGAATACTACCTATACTTCACAAACTTCATCCAGATTTTCTTTGTATATTTTGACCAAAGCACTGTATTGCAACACCTTCAATGCAGAAGCAGAAATGAGAATCCACTGTCTTCTATTATGCCAGATGTTTAAAAAATTTGAAAAATATGCAAGATCATTGTTCTCATGAAAATTTTTTTTGTTTTGGAAAACAGTTATTTTCCATAAAAAAGTTAACTGCATGGGTTTATTATTATTATTTTAAGTGAATTTATAAATACTTCTTTATTGTAGTATAATTCCTTTACAGTGGTGTGTTAGTTTCTGCTTTATAACAAAGTGAATCAGCTATACATATACATATATCCCCATATCTCCTCCTTCTTGCATCTCACTCCCACCCTCCCTATTCCACCCCTCTAGGTGGTCACAAAGCACCGTGCTGGTCTCCCTGTGCTATGCAGCTGCTTCCCACTAGCTATCTATTTTACATTTGGTAGTGTATATAAATCCATGCCACTCTCTCACTTCTAGATTAATTATGAATATAAAAATATTTTTAACATTTCTCTTAATCCCTGGTAGGATAAATATCAGGAGATATAACCCACATAAAGAAAAGCTGTTTAGGACCCTCAGTATTTCAAGAGTATAGTGAGGTCCTGAGACCAAAAAATTAAGGAATTTTTAGTTTAGAAAAGCACGTATTTATAAGCCTCTCAATTCTGAAACACAACATCCAGGTTGAAACACAGTATCTAAATTGCTCTCTATGTAAAAACTATATGAAGATTTAGTTTTCCAACTGGTAAGAGAAAGGCAGGTTCCTGAACTTGGGGCATTATGGAAATAATCTCTTTGTTATTTTTGGGTAGAAGTAAACAAGAAAGAGCTAGAGCAGCCTGGAGAATTTATAACAAAATGTTCAGAAAAAGTCTAGAGGAGATGGCAGAAAGAGTTGAGAGTTGAAGCTTATAGGTAACAATCAGGACATGCAATGGCCCAAATCCAACTCTTGAAAATCCCACCAGTAACAGGAAGATTCTATATTTCCTGTGATAAAATGCAAAATAAGAATACAAATTAGTTTATTAGGTATTCCAATAACACAGAGCCCAGAAAGCTGGAGAGTTAGGGATCACTCTGGTATTTATGTTTGTATCAGACATTTACCTTATGTCACTGACACCTCCTTCACACCTTCATTGTCCTATATCAGATGTGAGGTCAGCCCATTTCCCAGATGACACCAGGGGGTAAAAACTGGAGAAAAGCCAAAGGGCTTTGTGTTTGCTTGTATATCTAAATGCTAATCTACTTCACTGATAATCTTTTACCTTTCCTGGGTCTCAAAAAATAAAATAAAATAAGGCAGCAAGAGGAGCTCGTTCTGCCAATGGAATTATTCTTGATTTATTTCTTTGTCCCTTATCCTTTAGGAAATGCATCTTGCTGTAATTCTATCAAAAGCGACACTCTGATGTAGACCCTGATAAATAAATAGAAATCAAGGAAATAATTTATGCAGAGAACTTTGGTCAAGTTATGTAATTTCCATTTTCTTTTTTTGGTAAAACTAAGTAGTGTAGGGAACAAATTATCAATTTCAATCCTATTAATTGATATTAATAATATTACTTTAAAGATGTTTTCAATTTATTAGAATTTTTACCATTAAATATTGACTATTTTAAAAGTACATTTAAATGTGTTTACACTAATGGACAACATTTTTTCTAAGAAAATAAATGCTGATGATAGTTGACAACATCTGGAGGAACTTCTAGGGTAAAGTGAGTACCTTCCACCCTTGTTGCTTTTAGAAAGTGATGGGGGTAGAATGGGCAACATGATCCAAATCTGGGGACCCCTTCTTGTCTTTCTAGAACAATCTATCGACTCAGTTCTGCCCATCTAAGAAAGCATAATTGAAGCTATGTCGCAGGGGAACAACAATCTCAGGAATATGTAATTCAGCTTCCATGTGAAATTATACTTCTGAGGGATTTTTCCTTTTCCTTCCACATTATTCTAACTCTGTAAATTCTATTCTCAGGCAAAGCATGGGTAGTTCACATGCCACGAATATTTGATCTGTCAGATTTAGAAGAAAATGATCAACATTTTTTGTAGCCTACTGTCAACCCTATTTCTTTTTTTTTTTTTTGCTTTTTTTACTTTATTCCACATTTTATTTTAGAAAAATTAGATAGCAGTAGTCATTCCTTACTCCATTTCACCATAAAGAATTTACGATAATAATTATTAAAGTTTTTGCTCAATTTTTCCTATTGTTATACCATTAAGTAACATTCACTTATTTCTTTTTTACACTATTTTGAATATTGAGTTGGTAACCTGTCTTGCAGGGGGGTAAAGAGGCTTTGGAATAGCACAGTATAATAGCAGTCTGTCATTTTGATTTCCTCTTGTACATGAGTTTTTAGACAACATAGTTGTTTTTTTTAAAATAAATCACTCATTTCATGACTTAAAAAAAAAACAGTTATGGACACAGAGGCACAGAATTACCCCCTAGATAATACTAGGTAAACATAGAAAATTCAAAGAAGCAGAATTTTTAATAATCTTTTATGAAAAGTTATTACTTGATCATTTTAGAATCTACTAATTATTACTGTTTCTGAGGGGAAAATATTAAGGTAATTTTTCCTCCTAGATTCAGAGACCAAGAAATTATAAAAATAATAATGCTAGGCATAATAAGAAAAGAGAAAATATCCAGATTCATAGTAGTAGTTGCTCCTCTGTAGTTGCTAAAACTAAATTTCTAGAATATAAAAGCAACTACAATTCTTATCACTCCTTGATTTCCTTTATAGAAAGTGGACTCAGGTATGAATGAATCTCCATTGGGAAGAACATAGCTCTCCTTTTAGTAACCATTATCATGAAAATGAAGCTTAGAACATCTAAACAATAAACAAGGCATATCTTTTACATGAGACATGAAGTTCTGAGCTATACTATCATTTTGGTATTAAACTAGAGGCAGATTCCAAACAGCAGCTCTTTATCATTTTGATAACTTCAAATGACAGGTAGATATAAGTAGGTACTGCTATTACTGTACCTAGGAAATCATGAGCATTGATGTGCAAGACCCCAGGATAATGAGTTTTTCAAAGAGATGTCCCCAGTCTGGATAGCACTGCTATTATTAACTAGCAAATTTCTCAAATACATTTTATAAAAGTTGATCACACTCCAGTATCTTTCTGAAGGTAGTCAGTAGTACCCCTTCTTTGTGCTTTAACCACAGGTGTTTTTATTCCTCTCCTTTTTTCAGGGGCCTAATATGAGTAAAACTATTGTGTTGAACCTCAAAATTTTCAAATCCTTTGACTCAGGTCTGTGAAACTAAACCCCAGCTTACTAAAGTTGCGGGTGGGTGGGCCTGTCAACATTTCCCAAAGTCTAGGAATTGAGAACAGTCAGTATTATAATTCTCCTAAGTAGCTCAATAGACAACCTGTGTCACTATGCATTTGCTTTCTATAGTCCACAAGATAAACCCTTCCAAGTCAAGGGCAACAATCATAGCAGATGGTAAATGAACACTTGAGAAACCAACTTTGGGATTTCATTTATCTTTTCAACTAAGAAACAGCAATAGTGTATGAGAAGGCCAAGAAAGTTGGGGAATCATATCTTATTTAGACTTTGAGGATGAATTTCTAAATAGGACCAAGCGACTCCCCTGATATTTGGGAAGCTTGGAACAATATGAGCTGTCTCTCATATTCTATACACCTTTATGTCCCTTACAATATGTATGGTGTACATGGTGGAAATACACTATCTGTTCATTTAAAAATAGACTTAAACAAAGCAGAATGGACAACTTGGAACCCCTTTCTTCCTACTGGTGACATTGTGATGAAGATGGTGATAAACCAGTTCCTCTAATTAGCTCACAGTAATAACAACTCACTGCACCTTCTAGTTACAAAGTATTTTCATAATCCCGAGCTCAACTGCCTGTGAGGTCATTGCCATTATTATCATTTCCATTTTTAAAATAATGAAACTGAGACACAACAAAGATTTTGAGAAACATCTTCCAAAGTCACAAAGGTAAGTAGGAAACATAATAGGAACTTAAAAATGAGTTTTCTGACTATACACTCAAGCTTCTGAGGAATCTAAATTCCTTAAAAATTCAAGGAGTATGTAAATAGAGAGTAGTGTCTTATTAATCCTGGTCAATGAATATACATTTCTTATTTGGAAACTGGCAGAGAATTATGACTCTTATTTACCACAATTGCTTTGAAGCATTCACAGAAATTTAAACTGTTAATAATTGAGCTTGGTAATTGAGCTTGGTAGGCTGAAGCACTTGGAAAATGTGTCACGAGTGAGACAGAGAGCAGGCTGAAAAGCTCATTAATCATTGCTTTCCTTTCACTGATTACAGAAAAGTAAGAAGCTCAGTGCTGCTAAAATAAGGCTACAGAATTTCTTTCACAACAACACATGGTCCCTGAATTTCCAGACAGAACATCTTTGAGTCATGATTGAAGTCAAATATGATTCTTTCAAAGCGTTTTCTTGTAAGTAATTTTATTAGTAAAACAATGGTAAACAATATGTTAACAAAGAGATTGTACTCTGATTTTCACAAGTGATGTTTCTATGTATGCATCATTTTGGCTTAGATGAAAGCAAACAAATAAAAAGATGTATCACTTCCATCTCCCCACACCAAAAATTATTTTAAATAACATCATTTAAAATACCAGTCAATGCTTCTTTCATAAATCCATACACAAAACCAAAAAAAAAAGGAAGAATAATATATTGAAACAATTTTTGCATTTGTGTTCATGTAGAGTGGTAAAAATCTTATACTATAGGTATGATAATAGTGTAATAAGGTTATGTGACTGTCTTTTTAAAAATATCAGAACTTGTATTTCCAAATAAGTGTTAGACTTACTCAAACCTTTTGGAAATAAAGTGGAATATAAATACACAAATGAAAAGTGAATGATGTTGTCAGCTCACCATACATAATATTATAACACTTCCATTGCTCAAGTTGCTTCTATTCCCCTTTTAGAATAACTTTCAAAGTCTGTGGCACCTCATTTAAATGAATGTAATGACAATGAACGCTCATCCTTTTGGCAGTCTTTTATTTTTGGAATAATATAAAAGTCATTTGTTTCCAATTCTGGTAAGTTTGGGGAGTCTATGGAGTTGTATTTAGAAGTCTATTTCTCACAATCAAAGAAATATTAACTTGAGCATTAACAAAAGAAAGACTTAAACAGAATGCCAGTCCAGACCCGACAGGTATGGGTTTTCAACTTTCAAGGGTTTTTATTGTTGTTGTTGTTGTTTCTCTCTCTCTCTCTTTTTTGGTCAGGAGAGAGTGGTGTAATGTAGAGGAGTGGGTGTATTTTCAGTATAATTTTTCCATGGTCTTCTGTCCAAAGAGCAAAAGCTATTCAAACATATATCATATTTGGATTTCTATTGTCAGGAATGAAGGTTAAAACACAAGTATCATTCCCATTCACAGTAATAAACTGAAAGAGAAGCACTAGGTGGATTTTCTAGGACCATTCAAGGAGCTTCTCAATTAACATTTCCTAAATTCTTGCACCTAAAAACAATACCACAATTTTCTGGTGAATCTTCCTAAGACAAGACCTGTAATATTTTTGAGTAATTATGAAGAATGGGAGAGTCTAAGCTAAGAAGAAATAACTTCTCTGTTTAAAATTTAATTTCATTTGTAATTAAATCACCTATTCATTAAAATTGTAGTATTTAGATTATACTGGATATTAGGTCCATAATACAATATACACACTGTCCATGTGAAATAGCCCTAATGAACATAGCCTTTTCTTTTTTCTAAAAAGTAATATTACTTTCTATCTACATGGAAAGTTCTGGGACCCAATATTAGATTCTTTGTTAATGTGAAGAATCTTTATCTCTTTAAAACAGTAGATTGTACCACTGACTCTCAACCCAGAGTACACATGCTCAACCTCCCTGTGATGGGTCATGATACAATAGCTCTAGAAAAGGTTCTTTTCATTCCACAGCATCAACCAATGGACCAGAAGTTTGAATAATTTGAGATATGATTTCACAGAAAGTTGAGAAAAAGAAAAATTGCAATGACAATTGATAAAAATGAATGAAATATATGAAAAAAACAAGATTTTAATATAATAATTTCTCTGCTTTTGATATACTTCCCCCTGCTGAACAAATTCTTCCTGCTTGATATTGCTCTAATTGAATTGCTTTGGTACACCTAGATTGAATATTTAGTTCATCCAGGAGTCCTCGTGGAACACAGAGGGGAAAAATATCACCAAATTGTTATCTGTGTCAACAAAATGACTACTCATTACTACAGATTCTGCAGGGGAAAAATTCGGGCATACTGATTATTTGCCATTATGTCAAAACAATGTTATTTTGTGATAGTGCTTTCTCTAGCCACCACAACTAACAGTACTAACAACCACATTTTTTCACTATGTGCCAGGCTCATCCCCTGAGGAAGGGACCACTGTTATTCTCATTTTACAGGTGAAGAAACTGAGGTCCATAGTGGTTAAATTATATTATCAAAAAACAGAAATTTTCATAAGAAAAACAGTCTGTCAAGAACAAAAAGAGGGATTAGGAACCAAGATGGCAGAGAAGAAGGACATGCTCTCACTACCTCTTGTGAGAACACCAGAATCACAACTAGCTGCTGGACAATCATCGACAAGAAGACACTGGAATTCACCATAACAAGTACCCCACATCCAAAGACAAAGGAGAAGCCACAATGAGAAGGTAAGAGGGGTACAATCACAGTAAAATCAAATCCCATAACTGCTGGGTGGGTGACTCACAGACTGGAGAACACTTATCCCACATTAGTCAAACGACTGGAGTGAAAGTTCTGAGCCCCACATCAGGTTCCCAACCTGGGGGTGTGGCAATGGGAGGAGGAATTTTTAGAGAAAGAGACTTTGAAGCCTAGTGGGATTTGACTGCAGGAATTTGACAGGACTGGGGAAACAGACACTCCACTCTTGGAGGACACACACAAAGTAGTGTGCACACTGGGACACAGGGGAAGGAGCAGTGACACCAGGGGACACTGAACCAGACCTACCTGCTAGTGTTGGAGCATCTTCTGAAGAGGTGGGCAGTGACTGTGGCTCAGCGTGGGGACAAGGACACTGGCAGCAGAAGTACTGGGAAGTACTCCTTGATGTGAGCCCTCCCAGAGTCTGCCATTAGCCCCACCAATGAGTCAAGGTAGGCTCCATTGTTGGGTTGCATCAGGCGAAACAACCAACAGGGAGGGAACCCAGCCCCACTCATCAGCAGTCAAGTGGATTAAAGTTTTACTGAGCTCTGCCCACCAGGGCAACAGTCAGCTCTACCCACCACCAGTCCCTCCCATCAGGAAACTTGAACAAGCCTCTTAGATAGCCTCATCCACCAGAGGACAGACAGCAGAAGCAAGAAGAACTACAATACTGCAGCCTGTGGAACAAAAACCACATTCACAGAAAGACAGACAAGATGAAAAGGCAGAGAGCTATGTACCAGATGAAGGAAAAAGATAAAACCCCAGAAAAACAACCAAATGAAGTGGAGCTAGGCAACCTTCCAGAAAAAGAATTCAGAATAATGATGGTGAAGATGAGCCAGGACCTTGGAAAAAAATGAAGGCAAAGATCGAGAAGATACAAGAAATGTTTAACAAAGACTAGAAAAATTAAAGAACAAACAAACAGAGATGAACAATACAATAACTGAAATGAAAACTACACTAGAAGGAATCAATAGCAGAATAACTGAGGCAGAAGAACAGATAAGTGACCTGGTAAACAGAATAGTAGAATTCACTGCTGCGGAACAGAATAAAGAAAAAAGAATGAAAAGAAATGAAGACAGCATAAGAGACCTCTGGGACAACATTAAATGCAACAACATTTGCATTATAAGGGTCCCAGAAAGAGAAGAGAGAGAGAAAGGACGTGAGAAAATATTTGAAGAGATTAGAGTCGTAAACTTCCCTAACATGGGAAAGGAAATGGCCACCCAAGTCCAGGAGGTGCAGAAAGTCCCATACAGGATAAACCCAAGGAGAAACACACCGAGACACATATTAATCAAATTGGCAAAAATTAAAGACAATAAAAAATTATTGAAAGCAGCAAGGGAAAAATGACAAATAACATACTAGGGAACTCCTATAAGGTTAACAGCTGATTTCTCAGCAGAAACTTTACAAACCAGAAGGGAGTGGCATGATATACTTAAACTGATGAAAGGGAAGAACCTACAACCAAGATTACTCTACAGGGCAAGGATGTCATTCAGATTCAATGGAGAAATCAAAAGTTTTACAGCAAGCAAAAGCTAAGAGAATTCAGCACCACAAAACCAGCTCTACAACAAATGCTAAAGGAACTTCTCTAAGTGGGAAACAAAAGAGAAGAAAAGGACCAAGAAAAACAAACCCAAAAAAATTTAAGAAAATGGTCGCAGGAACATACATATTGATAATTACCTTAAATGTAAATGGATTAAATGCTCCAACCAAAAGACACAGTCTCACTGAATGGATACAAAAACAAGACGCATCTATATGCTGTCTACAAGAGACCCACTTCAGACCTAGGGACACATACAGACTGAAAGTGAGGAGATGGAAAATGATATTCCATGCAAATGGAAATCAAAAGAAAGCTGGAGTAGCAATACTCATATCAGATAAAATAGACTATAAAATAAAGAATGTTACAAGAGACAAGGAAGGACACTACATAATGATCAAGGGATCAATCCAAGAAGAAGATATAACAATTATAAATATATATGCACCCAACATAGGAGCACCTCAATACATAAGGCAACTACTAACAGCTATAAAAGAGGAAATTGACAGTAACACAATAGTGGGGGACTTTAACACCTCACTTACACCAATGGACAGATCATCCAAAATGAAAATAAATGAGGAAACAGAAGCTTTAAATGACACAATAGGCCAGATAGATTTAAGTGATACATAGGACATTCCATCCAAAAACAGCTGATTACACTTTCTTCTCAAGTGTGCACAGAACATTCTCCCGGATAGGTCACATCTTGGGTCACAAATCAAGCCTCAGTAAATTTAAGAAAACTGAAATCATATCAAGCATATTTTCTGACCACAACGTTATGAGATTAGAAGTGAATTACAGGGAAAAAAACGTAAAAAACACAAACACATGGAGGCTAAACAATACGTTACTAAATAACCCAGAGATCACTGAAGAAATCAAAAAATACCTAGAGACAAATTACAATGTAAACACGATGATCCAAAAACTATGGGATGCAGCAAAAGCAGTTCTAAAAGGGAAGTTTATGGCAATACAAGCCTACCTCAAGAAACAAGAAAAATCTCAAATAAACAATCTAACCATATACCTAAAGGAACAAGAGAAAGAAGAACAAACAAAACCCATGGTTAGCAGAGGGAAAGAAATCATAATGATCAGAGCAGAAATAAATGAAATAGAAACAAAGAAAACAATAGCAAAGATCAATAAATGTAAAAGCTGGTTCTTTGAGAAGATAAACAAAACTGATAAACCATTAACCAGACTCATCAAGAAAAAGAGGGAGAGGACTCAAATCAATAAAATTAGAAGTGAAAAAGGAGAAGTTACAACAGGCACCGCAGAAATACAAAGTATCCTAAGAGACTACTACAAGCAACTCTATGCCAATAAAATGGACAACCTGGAAGAAATGGGCAAATTCTTAGAAAGGTATAACCTCCCAAGACTGAACCAGGAAGAAATAGAAAATATGAACAGACCAATCACAAGTAATGAAATTGAAACTGTGATTAAAAATCTTCCAAAAAACAGAAGTCCAGGACCAGATGGCTTCACAGGTAAATTCTAATCAAACATTTAGAGAAGAGCAAATGCCCACCCTTCTCAAACTCTTCCACAAAATTGTGGAGGAAGGAACACTTCCAAACTCATTCTATGAGGCCACCATCACCCTAATACTAAAACCAGACAAAGATACTTCAAAAAAAGAAAATTACAGACCAATATCACTGATGAATATAGATGCAAAAATCCTCAACAAAACACTAGCAAACAGAATCCAACAACACATTAAAAGGATCATACGCCATAATCAAGTGGGATTTATCCCACGGATGCAAGGATTCTTCAATATATGTAAATCAATCAATGTGATGAACCATATTAACAAATTGAAGAAGAAAAACCATATGATCATCTCAATAGATGCAGAAAAAGCTTTTGACAAAATTCAACACCCATTTATGAAAAAAACTCTCCAGAAAGTGGGCATAGAGGGGACCTGCCTCAACATAATAAAGGCCATATATGACAAAATTACAGCAAACATCATTCTCAATGGTGAAAAACTGAGATTTCCTCAGTTCCTCTAAGATGAGGAACAAGACAAGGATGTCCACTCTCACCACTAAGATCAGGAACAAGACAAGGATGTCCACTCTCACCACTAAGATCAGGAACAAGACAAGGATGTCCACTCTCACCACTATTATTCAACATAGTTTTGGAAGTCCTAGCCAAGGCAATCAGAGAAGAAAAAGAAATAAAAGGAATACAAATTGGAAAAGAAGAAGTAAAACTGTCACTGCTTGCAGGTGACATGATACTATACATAGAGAATCCTAAAGATGCCACCAGAA
This sequence comes from Balaenoptera musculus, assembly GCF_009873245.2. Lineage (NCBI taxonomy): Eukaryota > Metazoa > Chordata > Mammalia > Artiodactyla > Balaenopteridae > Balaenoptera > Balaenoptera musculus. The sequence goes on along the minus strand of NC_045801.1, from coordinate 52,547,869 downwards.
AACGACTAGAGCTCATCAATGAATTTGGTAAAATAGCAAGATACAAAATTAATGCACAGAAATCTCTTGCATTCCTATACACTAATGATGAAAAATCTGAAAGAGAAATTAAGGAAACACTCCCATTTACCATTGCAACAAAAAGAGTAAAATACTTAGGAATAAACCTACCTAAGGAGCAAAAGACCTTTTCAGAAAACTATAAGACACTGATGAAAGAAATCAAAGGTGACACAGACAGATGGAGAGATATACCATGTTCTTGGATTGGAAGAATGAATATTGTCAAAATGACTATACTACCCAAAGCAATCTACAGATCCAATGCAATCCCTATCAAATTACCAATGGCATTTTTTACAGAACTAGAGCAAAGAACCTTAAAGTTTGTATGGAGACAGAAACGACTCCAAATAGCAAAAGCAGTCTTGAGGGGAAAAAACGGAGCTGGAGGATTCAGACTCCCAGACTTCAGACTATACTGCAAAGCTACAGTAATCATGACAATATGGTACTGGCACAAAAACAGAAATATAGATCAATGGAACAAGATAGAAAGCCCAGAGATAAACCTACACACCTACAGTCAACTAATCTATGACAAAGGAGGCAAGGATATACAGTGGAGAAAAGACAGTCTCTTCAATAAGTGGTGCTGGGAAAACTGGATAGCTACATGTAAAAGAATGAAATTAGAACACTCCCTAACACCATACGCAAAAATAAACTCAAAATGGATTAGAGACCTAAATGTAAGACCAGACACTATAAAACTCTTAGAGGAAAACATAGGAAGAACACACTTTGACATAAATCACAGCAAGATCTTTTTTGGTCCACCTCTTAGAGTAATGGAAATAAAAACAAAAATAAACAAATGAGACCTAATGAAACTTCAAAGCTTTTGCACAGCAAAGGAAATCCTAAACAAGACAAAAGACAACCCTCAGAATGGGAGAAAATATTTGCAAATGAATCAACGGACAAAGGATTAATCTCCAAAATATATAAACAGCTCATGCAGCTCAGTATTTAAAAAACGAACAACCCAATCCAAAAATGGGCAGAAGACCTATATAAACATTTCTCCAAAGAAGACATACAGATGGCCAAGAAACACATGAAAAGCTGCTCAAAATCACTAATTATTAGAGAAATGAAAATCAAAACTACAATGAGGTATCACCTCACACCAGTTAGAAGGGGCATCATCAGATAATCTACAAACAACAAATGCTGGAGAGGGTTTGGAGAAAAGGGAACACTCTTGCATTGTTGGTGGGAATATAAACTGATACAGCCACTATGGAGAACAGTATAGAGGTTCCCTAAAAAACTAAAAATAGAATTACCATATGATCCAGCAATCCCACTACTGGGCATATACCCAGAGAAAACCACAATTCAAAAAGACACATGCAGCCCAATGTTCATTGCAGCACTATTTACAATAGCCAGGTCATGGAAGCAACCTAAATGCCCATCAAAAGACGAATGGATAAAGAAGATGTTGTACATATATACAATGGAATATTATTCAGCCATAAAAAGGAACGAAATTGGGACATTTGTATAGACGTGGATGGATCTAGATACTGTCATACAGAGTGAAGTAAGTCAGAAAGAGAAAAACAAATATCGTATATTAACACATATATGTGGAATCTAGAAATATGGTACAGATGAACCAGTTTGCAGGGCAGAAATTGAGTCACAGATGTAGAGAACAAATGTATGGACACCAAGGGGGGAAAGCGGTGGGTGTTGGGGTTGGTGGTGTGAAGAATTGGGGGATTAGGTTTGACATGTATACACTGATGTGTATAAAATTGATGACTAATAAGGACCTGCTGTATAAAAAAAATAAATTTAATTTAATTTAAAATTTTTTTTAAAAATCCACATTTATCTTTAGTGGATGTGTGGTTATAAGTCCAGTGTGAAAAATAAAAATACCTTGAAAATAAACCAAAAAATTATTTCATAAAAAAGAACAAAAATGAACTATGTATGTACAAATAAAACTGAGATACTCGAGATAAACATTCCTCCAGATTAAGTGGGCTACAAGCCTTATGCTCATCTGAAATCTTGTCATAAACAAAAATAATATATTATTTCCGATCAAACAAACTTCAGCTTACACTGAGAGACTATATAATCATACATTGCACTGAATAAAAATTTGAATGTACAAATATGCATTAAGGAAGTTTATTGTTTAGAAGTTAAAAAAGATGACTCAAATGGAATTTTAATGAGAATATTGGGGAAAGATTAATTTTTACTAGCAGGAATTGAATAAATATATTTGTTGAAATCAGTGAAGGGGTCACTGTCTGCCTTTTATTTAATTTACAACTCAAAAACAAATTCTTCTGGGCCTTGATGATGCTCACTTGTTGGAAGAATTGTTAAATGGTTCTAAGTGATTTCATGTAACTCATTACTCTATAACATTCAACAATTACTGAATTCTTAATATTAAGAATTATCTACCTATTATGGTTAAAGTTGGGTTATGTGATTAAAGCTGCATTAATCAAGAACTAAAAACTATTCCAAGTTATTGGCAATATTAAATGATAGGTTGTATTGTAAAATTACTGAAGAGTATTATGCTAAGTTTTATAGTTTTCTTAAAATGAATGTTTAGTTTTTCTTCAGAAATAGTAATATTGAGGTTATGTATAAATAATACATGTAATAAACAAAAAGCAATTAATAATTTTAAATGGTAGATTATTAACTGCGGCCTTTTTGACAAAGTTTTATCTTTCAATAAGAAAGAGGAAGACCACCCAAAGCTGAAATGCTTAGGAAAGGATTCCTAGAAGACAGGGAAGTGAGATGAATATACTGGGCAGTCATTAAATAAGCTTTGGATAAAAGAGAGGAAGCCAGTCACAAAATCATAGCAGAAAAACATGAACGTAGTTTCTATATGTAGATGCAGCTTTAAAATATTGATGTTTTTATGACTAAACATTATCTGTAATCTAAAATTAGTTCAAAATTTTGCTTTCAAACTTCACTGATAGGGAGGAGCAATTGCGTTGTATTAGTAATTGAGTTTTACATTATACTTAGTCTGAGTAGAGCATGCTTATTATTTCTATTATATGATTTGTGGTTACTATGTTTTACACTAAAGTCTCCAATTCTTTTTTTTAATTAGATAATTTTAGAGATTTGTGCAACAAAATTCAAATATGTATTGCTTTTTGAGGAGAAACAAGGGAAAAAATTTTAATATTCTTGTCATTTCTAGATTATTTATGAAACTAAACATATAATCTTTAATTAAGTAGGTATAATTAGTTTTTTATCTTGATTTGGTAGGGAAAATATCTTTGAATACAGAAGATAATTTTGCAAAAACAGAGGAGTGGGGAGAGAATGATTTGCAAAGTAAAATTTAGTATTGTTTTTTACCATTTAGAGAAAGTAGTTTCAAGTGAAACAGTTTCTTTTTCCCCCTTTAAATCCATTAATCATAGGGAAAGAAGCATAGGAGCAGAACAAGTAAAGGTGTTATAGATTAATTTCTGTATCACAAGAAGCTACAGGGAAAATCAAAGTAAGTGTGATATCACAACATAAGGCCCTTTTACACATGCTTTACTTTCAAAAATTTCTTTGGAAGATTGGAAACTACATTGTCATTGATTAATTGAATTTCAGAATTAAAGGGGCTATGTTTTATAGATTTTCTTTTATATATAATTTAAACCACAGTTCCATTCAGCACATCTTCACAAATACAAACAGCAAATAATTAAAAATCTGCTTCACTTTCTTCCAAATCTCATTGTTGCCCTTGTTCTCTAAGCCAGTGTTTGACTTTTTCCAATTTCTATACATGCTCCTTAAGCAAAGGGCCAGTCAGTGTGATTCCAGCTGGTGCATGAACTAGAACGGGCTTCTTATATCACCAGACAGAAAGCCTACAGGTGAAGGCACAGGTGCCATGGCAAGGAGAGTCAAGGTAGCACAGTGATAGAGAATGTACAGAATGAAATCAGAACTGGGAAGAAAGAAGCCTGCTGCCCAGGGGTGTTCCCAGTGCTAATTTGTTAGATTAATTTAACCGTGTAGCATATCAACAAAAGTAAAGCAAAGGTGCCTACTCATTCAATAAGGTGCTGTGTGTGTATCTTCTTAATATATACACACATATAACAGTATAAATATATATATCTTCTTGAGTTATATAATACATATACATATGTACATATATAACAGTGTGTATATATATGCAGATATATATATATTTACATATACCGTAGCCCTCCCTTATTTGTGGTTTCACTTTCCACGGTTTCAGTTACCTGTGATTAATGGTTGTCTGAAAACATTAAATGGAAAATTTCAGAAATAAGATATTCATATGTTTTAAATTGCACACCATTATGAGTAGCATGATGAAATCTCACACCATTCCACTTGGCCCAGCCCAGGATGTGAATCATCCCTTTGTCCAGTGTGTCCCATCCATTAGCCACTTGTAGCCATCTCAGTTTTATTAGATCTACTGTCACAGTAGCACAGTGTTTGTTTAATTTATAAATTAAAGTTCATCATATGTATATATGTATAGGAAAAAACAGTATATGTAGGGTTCGGTACCATCTACAGTTTCAGGCATCCACTTGGAATGTATCCTGTGTGGATAAGAGGAGACTATTGTAAATATATATATATAGTAAATATATATATATCATAAATAAATAAATGTATATATATACTTTTTTATTATTCCTAAAGTAGAACATGAACTTGTTAAAACTACAGAGTTTTTCTCCTTGGATAACTTTTTGAGATAAACTTAAGAACTATATTTGAGACACCAATTTGTCCAAAAAAAACAATAATCAAAGAAAAATACTAATAGTAGAGTTTTTAAAAATAACTTTCCTATAGAATTATCTCCTATAGAAATAAAGAATTTTGTTAATGTTTGGGAGAACTTACCATGTGAAACCCATCTAGAATTCTAAATATTGAACGCATCACAGTAGCATGGCAGTAACCTAATCTATTGTTTTTTTTTCAAAAATGTAAAATATTTGTTTCCTGCTATTAGATACTTTGGATAGTAAAAAATGCAACATCTGAATTTTTTTCAAAATGGAGTGATGCATGCAAATATTTAACAATATTTACCTAAAATATTTCTTTTTTCCCCACATTAAACTTTGTTTAAATGTTCTCAAAATTTTGAGAAATTAGCTCTCAATTAGAGATGCATTTGATGTGTATGCTTTAAAATATTCTAGAAAATAAAAACAAGGGAATAAATAAATGAAACAAGAATGGCAAAATGTTGATAATTATTGAATCTTGGTGATGAGTATATAGAGGTTTTATATGTGATTCTCTCTGATTTTGTGTGTTTGAAAATCTTCAAAGCAATTTTTAAAAATTTGCTACAGCTTTTTACTAAGTTGTTTCCATTTAGAAATACAGATTTCAGAAACTAACAACAACCACAAAACAAATGATACACAAACATTTTTCCTTCTAATTTGTACAATATACTGTTATCATCCATCTGTTTTGTACCATTAAACTTGGTCATTTGAGAGAAACATTTCTGAGGTCATTCTTCTGATTTAGATTGAATTGGCTGGAGATCTAGGAAGGTTGTCTCTTGCAGTCTCCTGCAGCCTTCCTGGCAGTGTCTTGAAGACACACACAACAATACAAACGTATATTTACGTGATAATGTCTCAACATCAGGACCATTATCTGCTTTCAAGAACTTGAGTCCTTCTTCCAGCTTCTTACCAGGATGGCCATCTTCCCATTAAGCCAAATAAACTTTTAAGCAATGTGAGGAATACAAAACCAAACATGAATACAGAGCTAGCTCTGCTCTGGCCTGGATGGTTCAGGATGATGACTTATGCAGTGAAGAAAGCTGTTGCTGTTGGTGGGCATTCTTGCTGTCACTAGCCACTTTGCAGACTCAGTCTCAGTGGTAAAGCTCATATTGTCTCCTGGTGAACTAACTATGCTTACCTGTCATGATGTTATTTAGCAGACTTCACTTCAGTTGACCTTTTGACTGGACCAAAGGTAAGCACTATGCTTCATCTTAGAACACTAGTCTCCATAAAGCCCATGGGAATGACTTATTCCAAGTTTAAAGATATTCTGGAGGAATATATAGTAGATTTTGTAAGTTAAGTTGGTGATGTGATGTAATCCAAAACTTATCTCATGAGTGAAATCATGTCAGAACTTACCTCCAGCATTTGTCACAATTTGAAAAGAAAATTGACATAAATGTTACCTGTATGCATTGTAGTTAGCTTTTTAAAAGTAATTGCTGACTCTTTTGACAATTTCCTCATATCTTGTGAGGCTCTAGGGTGGCTGGGTAGAATATATTTGCTAACAGCAACTATCATTGTTTTAAAATGTGTAAACTAGAGTAATATTCCTTGAAGTACCAGCCATAAATGCAATAAAAATGAAGTATCTGTAATCAGACTTAATAATAATTCTCTATGTCCGAGGGCTCACATAGTGTTTGCAGGTCTCCAATTTCCACAAAGAGATGTTAATGGTGATGCTATACTCATAGCCATTTTCCCAAGACTAAAGTAGGTACATGAGGAAGACCTTCTCCATCTCAGCAGCCTCCTTCTCAAATTTCTTGACAATTTACTTCTTGATTCTATTAATCTCTTTTTCCAGTTCCCAAATACATAATATGTCTATTTTAATATCCAGAGTTTTTATTAGTCCTCTGAATGTTTGCATAAAATCATCATATTCAGTCTTTGTCCGTATTATTCACATAAAACATGGTGTATGGATCAAGGAAGACAACAATACTATTTCATTTTGCAGTTTACTAACAGTTCTTTGAGCACTGTCTTTGGTTTGGAGCCACAGACTTAAGGATGAACATTTTTTAAACGAAGGATATACTGTTAAAACCCATCAGAATGACAAAATAACCCAGAATCAAGTTATATAAGAAAGAATTGAGGAAATCAGGGCCAGAAAAAAATGAAGATTTGGGTTGTCATTTGGATAAGGAAAGAAATGGGATAGAAATTACAGATATAGGTTTAGACTCGATTGAAAGAAAGAATTAGCAGGAGCTCTTAAAATGAAATGTGGTGCCCCAGGAGGCAGAGAATATTCTATCACTGGAGGTGTTTAAGGGAAAATGAGATGAGCATCTGTATGGAAAACTTTGAGCTATTTGTCTAGATAACTTCTAAGGTCTCCTTCAGTTGCAAAGTCTCTGATTCTTTCATCAATTCTGAAATTAGTAAACAGAGCACTGTCTTGCAAACAAAACCGACCACAGGCTTCTTTTACAACAGCAGTGGGGAAAAAACAATGTTCTCCAAACTCTAATGTTATCCAAACATAAAAACTCATTCTTTTCGAATTATGGTTTTCTCTGGGTATATGCCTAGGAGTGGGATCACTGGGTCATCTGGTAGTCCTATTTTTAGTTATTTTTAGGAACCTCCATACTGTTCTCCATAGTGGCTGTACCAATTTACATTCCCACCAAGAGTGCAAGAGGGTTCCCTTTTCTCCACACCCTCTCCAGCATTTATTTTTTGTAGATTTTTTGATGATGGCCATTCTGACCTGTGTGAGGTGATACCTCATTGTGGTTTTGATTTGCATTTCTCTAATGATTAGTGATGTTGAGGATGTTTTCAAGTGCTTTTTGGCTATGGGTATGTGTTCCTTGGACAACTGTCTATTTAAATATTCTGCACATTTTTTGATTGGGTGCTATGTTTTTTTGATATTGAGCTGCATAAGCTGTTTGTGTATTTTGGAGATTAATCCTTTGTCAGTTGCTTCATTTGAAAATATTTTCTCCCATTCAGAGGGTTGTCTTTTCTTTTTGTTTATGGTTTCCTTTGCTGTGCAAAAGCTTTTAAGTTTAATTAGGTCCCATTTGTTTATTTTTGTTTTTATTTTCATTACTCTAGGAGGTGGATCAAAAAAGATCTTGCTGCAGTTTAGGTCAGAGTGTTCTGCCTATGTTTCCCTCTAAGAGCTTTATAGTGGCTGGCCAACATTTAGGTCTTTAATCCATTTTGAGTTTACCTTTGTGTGTGGTGTGAAAGAACGTTCTAATTTCATTCTTTTACATGTAGATGTCCAGTTCTCCCAGCACCACTTATTGAAGAGGTTGTCTTTTCTCCATTGTATATTCTTGCCTGCTTTGTCATAGATTAGGTGACCATAGGTGCATAGGTTATCTCTGGACTTTCTATCCTGTTCCATTTCTGGTTTTGTGTCAGTAGCATACTGTCTTGGTGACTGTAGCTTTGTAGTGTAGTCTGAAGTCAGGGAGCCAGATTCCTCCAGCTCCATTTTTCTTACTCAAGATTGCCTTCAGGGCCTTTTGTGTTTCCATACGAACTGTAAAATTTTTTGTTCTAGTTCTGTGAAAAATGCCATTGGTAATTTGATAGGGATTGCATTGGATCTGTAGATTGCTTTGGGTAGTATAGTCATTTTGACAATATTCATTCTTCCAATCCAAGAACATGGTATATCTCTCCATCTGTCTGTGTCACCTTTGATTTCTTTCATCAGTGTCTTATAGTTTTCTGAAAAGGTCTTTTGCTCCTTAGGTAGGTTTATTCCTAAGTATTTTACTCTTTTTGTTGCAATGGTAAATGGGAGTGTTTCCTTAATTTCTCTTTCAGATTTTTCATCATTAGTGTATAGGAATGCAAGAGATTTCTGTGCATTAATTTTGTACCCTGCAACTTTACCAAATTCATTGATGAGCTCTAGTAGTTTTCTGGTGGCAACTTTAGGATTCTCTATGTATAGTATCATGTCATCTGCAAACAGTGACAGTTTTACTTCTTCTTTTCCAATTTGTATTCCTTTTATTTCTTTTTCTTCTCTGATTGCTGTGGCTAGAGCTTCCAAAATGAGGAATGGATAAAGATGTGGTACATATATACAATGGAATATTACTCAGCCATAAAAAGAATAAAATGATGCCATTTTCAACAACACAGACAATTATCATATGATATCACATATGTGGAATCTAAAAAAAGTACAAATGAACTTATTTACAAAACAGAAGTAGAGTCACAGATGTAGAAAACAAATGTATGTAGGGGATGGGGGGCATAAATTGGGAGATTGGGATTGACATATACACACTACTATATATGAAATAAATAACTAATAAACACCTACTATATAGCACAGGGAACTCTACTCAGTACTCAGTAATGGACTATTTTGGAATAGAGTCTAAAAAAGAGTGGATATATACATATGTATAACTGATTCACTTTGCTATACATCTGAAACTAACACAACATTGTAAATCAACTATACTCCAATAAAAATTTTAAGAAAAACAGTTATATGTACCAAAAAAATGAACAAAAAAAGTAAAAATAGATTAAAAGTTAAGAGAAATTTTAAAATAAATAAAAACTGTTTCTGTAACATCTTTAAATGTAGGTTTTGCTTAATTGTTCATTAAAATCTCAAAACATTAATTCAAACTAATGCTTTCACAGAACTAGAACAAAAAATTTCACAATTTGTATGGAATCACAAAAGACCCCGAATTGCCAAAGCAATCTTGAGAACGAAAAATGGACCTGAAGGAATCAGGCTCCCTGACTTCAGACTATACTACAAAGCTACAGTAATCAAGACAGTATGGTACTGGCACAAAAACAGAAATATAGATCAATGGAACAGTATAGAAAGCCAAGAGATAAACCCACACACATATGGTCACCTTATCTTTGATAAAGGAGGCAAGAATATACAGTGGAGAAAAGACAGCCTCTTCAATAAGTGGTGCTGGGAAAACTGGACAGGTACATGTAAAAGTATGAAATTGGAACACTCCTTAACACCATACAGAAAAATAAACTCAAAATGGATTAAAGACCTAAATGTAAGGCCAGACACTATCAAACTCTTAGAGGAAAACATAGGCAAAACACTATATGACATAAATCACAGCAAGATCCTTTTTGACCCACCTCTTACAGAAATGGAAATAAAAAACAAAAATAAATAAATGAGACCTAATGAAACTTAAAAGCTTTTGCACAGCAAAGGAAACCATAAACAAGACCAAAAGACAACCCTCTGAATGGGAGAAAATATTTGCAAATAAAGCAACTGACAAAGGATTAACCTCCAAAATTTACAAGCAGCTCATTCAGCTCAATATCAAAAACACAAACAACCCAATCCAAACATGGGCAGAAGACCTAAATAGACATTTCTTCAAAGAAGATATACAGATTGCCAACAAACACATGAAAGAATGCTCAACATCATTAATCATTAGAGAAATGCAAATCAAAACTACAATGAGATATCATCTCACACCAGTCAGAATGGCCATCATCAAAAAATCTAGAAACAATAAATGCTGGAGAGGGTGTGGAGAAAAGCGAACACTCTTGCACTGTTGGTGAGGATGTAATTGATAAAGCCACTATGGAGAACAGTATGGAGGTTCCTTAAAAAACTAAAAATAAAACTACCATACGACCCAGCAATCCCACTGCTGGGCATATACCCTGAGAAAACCATAATTCGAAAAGAGTCATGTACCAAAATGTTCATTGCAGCTCTATATACAATAGCCAGGAGATGGAAGTAACCAAAGTGTCCATCAACAGATGAATGGATAAAGAAGATGTGGCACATATACACAATGGAATATTACTCAGCCATAAAAAGAAACGAAATTGAGTTATTTGTAGTGAGATGGATGGGCCTAGAGTCTGTCATACAGAGTGACGTAAGTCAGAAAGAGAAAAACAAATACCATATGCTAACACATATATATATGTAATTTAAAAAAAAAAAAAGGTCATGAAGAACCTAGGGGCAAGATGGGAATAAAGATGCAGACCTACTAGAGAATGGACTTGAGGATATGGGGAGGGGGAAAGGTAAGCTGCGACAAGGTGAGAGAGTGGCACGGACATATATACACTATCAAACGTAAAATAAATAGCTAGTGGGAAGCAGCCACATAGCACAGGGAGATCAGCTCGGTGCTTTGTGACCACCTAGAGGGGTGGGATAGGGAGAGTGGGAGGGAGGGAGATGCAAGAGGGAAGAGGTATGGTAACATATTTATATGTATAACTGATTCACTTTGTTATAAAGCAGAAACTAGCACACCATTGTAAAGCATTTATACTCCAATAAAGATGTTGGGAAAAAAAAAAACAAAAAAAACAAAGTAATGCTTTGAATGCTGGGACTTCCCTGGTGGTCCAGTGGTAAAGAATCCACCTTCCAATGCAGGGGACGCAGGTTCAATCGCTGGTCAGGGTACTAAGATCCCACATGCTGCGGGGCAACTACTGAGCCTGTGAGTCACAACTAGAGAGCCCACATGCCACAAACTACAGAGCCCACATACTCTGGAGCCCATGCACCACAACTAGAGAGAGAAAACCTGCATGCCAGAACTAGAGAGAAACCCCTTCCCCACAACTAGAGAGAAACCTGTGTGCTGCAACAAAGATCCCCTGTGCTGCAACAGGCTCAATACAGCCAAAATAAATAAATTAAATAAATAAATTAAATAAATAAATTAAATAAATATTTTTAAAAAGCAAAGTAGTTGAATGCTTATTATTTTCACATATTAATGAGCTCTTCAATAAAATATGTTTCTAACACATCATATATAGCCCTAACGTATTTCACATGTATAAACTCCCGGGTGTATATTTAATCCCAAGAATAGAAAGGGTTATTTTAGAATATGCCAGTGTTCCTTTAGGCTACTATTAACAGCTTTGATGGTTAAGAACACCATCTTTGACTCTGAGTAGAAATGGGTTCTTGTTCAGGTTGTGCCACTGACTTAGCTATGTGAACTTCTGCCACCCAACCTTCCTAACTGAACCAGTTTCTTCACCTGTAAAACATAGATAATATCACCATTTATCTTGTATTATTATCGTAAGTTAAATACAATAATGCACAAAAAGTACCTAAAATACTCTCGATGATAGCAATTATTCAATAAATATTTTTTGCTATTATTGCTGCTGCTGTCATTGTTAAAGTTTAACCCAAGAACATGAAGTAAGTTTTTACATTTTACAAATCTTCAAAAGTGTAATCTAGGAGTTCCTTGATATTCCAGTACTCACCTGCATAGCAGTTCTCACATATTAGAACATTTTCATTTTTACTTCATTCTTATTTTCAATTCTATGACAAATATTTGGTCAATGTAATAAAGAAGCAAATTTTCAATGGGAAATTTTTCAAAATTGGTATCATAGATTTATGCTTCATATCATCCTAATAAACTTGAAGTAGCATATTATGCTTAGTCCCCAGGTGTGACCTGAAAGTTGTGCTTGACCTCATCATACACACAGTAATTCGAAGTATTTATCGAAGTATAATTGATAATAATAATAATAATATAATAATAATCAATATCAATTATATTAACAAATATTAATAAGGTTATGTTTTATTCAAAGAAAAATTATTTTATTAAGCTAAAATCATTTGCCCAAATTTTCTGCATACGACTTCTGAATAGAAGTAAGATTAATCAGTTTCTTAAAAAAGTTTTCATAGCCACAGGCTTTCATGAATGAATACATGTTCAATGGTAGAATAGAAAAAAGTTCAAAACAGATATATTTTCTCTGATTTTAGCAGAAATTATTTCCAAAGAATTGTGAAAATTTTTAGGAATTAACAATTTGTCATCAAACACATTAAAATTCTCTATTGATATGATTCATCACATTTATATATATATATATATAACATAAAATTTTACATGTTATATATGTACATATCTTCCATTACCACACCAATTTTTCCCATAACCCAAAGGCAACCTATATTAATAGTTTATTATCTACTATTTCAACCCTCTCTTTTTCCCTCTGCCATCTTGGTACAGTGTATAAAGAATTTACTTCAGCTTGATTCACTTAATCTCTCGAAGGGCTCATTTTAAGAACATACATGTAGCAACTTTATCCCCCAAATTCAACATATTTTAAGAACTAAAGCTGCTTTCTAAAAAGGTAGGATAGAGGAAACAGAGAGGGTATGTTTCACTCCATTAAGTGATAACATCCAGTTCCTACAAATTAATTAATTAATTTGCCAATCTTCATAATATTATTGTAAATAGGTAGAGTATAAAGTCATGACTAGGGATTGCATTGAATCTGTAGATTACTTTGGATAGTATAGACATTTTACAATATTAATTCTTCCAATCCATGCACATCAGCAATATATGGAATCTAAAAAAATGAACTCACAGGAAAACAGAACAGAATGGTGGCTGCCAGAGGCAAGGGGTGTGGGGTGAGCAAAATAGGTAAAGTGTGACAAAAAGTACAAACTTCTAGTATAAGATAAATAAGTTCTGGGCATATAATGTACAGCATGGTGATAGTTAATAACAGTGTATTGTATATTTGAAAGTTGCTAAGAAAGTAGATCTTAAAAATTCTCTTCACAAGAAAAAATAATTTGTAACTATATGAGTTGAGGAATGTTAACTAAACTTATTGTGGCAATCATTTTGTAATATATATGTATAAAAATCATTATGTTGTATATCTTAAATTAATACAATGTTATATCAACTATATCTCAATAAAACTGGAATAAAATAACATCACGGCAAATATTCAGACATTGAAGTGAAAGCAATAAAGAGGAGAGGTAAGAAGAGGATAAGTATGAGTAAAAGCAGAAGAAGAAAATTTTTCCTAACCCCACTTAGTAAATCAAAAGGAAAATTCAGATGATAACCCAAGGCTAATGATTTCTGAATTCACATTTTATGTAATATCCTATTCACTCTTCTTGTAATATGAATATTTTTTTACAGAAGTAGCTTAAAATTTCTAAGCTTTTGATTGAAATCAAAAAAAGATCTAAATTTACTCATTAAGTTCTATGCCATTAGTATTATTTTTCAATGTATTTTCCTGTTCAGTGAGTCGTGGACCAACATATAAGAAATATTCATGGAAGACAAAGTACTCAGGCCAAAAACACAGCGGATAAAAGCTCAAACAAAATCTTTGTAAAAACCTTAAAATTAATTTTGGTTCTAAAACCTCTTTCAGATTGTTCAGAGAGTGAGAAAGAGAGAAACTAAGGGAACACTATCGTTATTTTCAAGCACAAATTTAAGTATTACAAAAATTCTTTTTAAATTATTCTTGCGAGTCTCAGGAATATAGACTTGTGTTCAATAAATCTGTGAAGAAATACAGGAGGCTTCATGGCCCTTGAGGTGACAGCAGAGCATAGAGGTTAAGAACCTGGACCAAATTCAAGCTCCACTACTTTCTAGCTTCATGAAATCAGGCAAGTCCTCAACATCTCTGATTCTTAGATTCCTTTTCTATAAAATGAGGATAACGATAGTACCTGCCTCATGGGGTTGTGATAATGCATGATAATGCTTAACAGAGTGCCTGCCCATAGCAATTATTATTAACTAATAAGGTTATCAAAATTAAGATCTCTTACGCAAAATAGATGACCATTTTACTTGCTTATTCGTGGATAAGCAACAAACAATTGCTGCTTCAAAAGAGCTTGACTCTAGGGATTCCAAAAAAAGCTCCATGATTTGACAGTCCATCAAGCAAAGCAGAGGGAAAGGAAACCTCTAGAGAAAAATCGCCTCTAGCACAAAAATGCCCAGCTCCAGCTCTGCATTTTATTAACACATTGGGAAAATTTTAAAGTAATCTGGTAACATAGTTCTTAAAATGGGATTTTTCTCACATCTTTTCAACAGTACCTTTCAACACTCAAGTAAACATATTCATTTAGAACCTAGTCTACCACAAAAAGCAAATCAGGAAAGAAAATAGTTTTTCTGTGTTTTCAATCCAAGTCATCACACGAGAATACGTCAGTAATTCTCAAAAAGTGCCATGAATATAAAAATTACCATTTTAGAGACAGTTGTTTGAATAGTTTCATGTTGTTTGTCAGAATCAGAAATTAAGTGATTCTTCCAGAAAACTAGAGAATAAAATAGATGAGCTCCCTTCACATTTGATGATGTGGAATGGGGGAAGAGAAGTGCAGTTTGTTCATCAGGTGTATTGAAATGTTGAAACTTTGCAAAATACCTTATAAATAAATGTCTCAGAGGCATGAAGTGATTGTTATTAAAAAGTCATTCTATAGGCCAAGTATTTGACCTTTTAGTTCTATCTTTTGAATTCTATCAAAACTCTAACCTTGGCTGGAGAATGTCACCAACCTCCGGCCAGTGGGCGAGGACTTCCGGTGGTACCTGAAGATGAAATGTGGCAACTGTGGTGAGATTCCAGAGAAGTGGCAGTACATTCGGCTGATGGACAACGTGGCACTGAAGGGAGGCCGTGGCAGTGACTCCATGGTCCAGAAGTGCAAGCTGTGTTCAAGGGAAAACTCCATTGAGATTTTGAGCAGCACCATCAAACCTTACAATGCCGAAGACAACGAGAAGTTCAAGACGATAGTGGAGTTTGAGTGCCGAGGACTTGAACCAGTCGATTTCCAGCCCCAGGCCGGGTTTGCTGCTGAGGGTGTGGAATCCGGGACAGTCTTCAGTGACATTAATCTGCAGGAAAAGGACTGGACTGACTATGACGAAAAGGCTCAGTAGTCTGTGGGAATCTACGAGGTCACCCACCAGTTTGTGAAGTCCTGAACCCTCTTCCTGCACACTTACCTCTAAGAACTGAAAAGGGACAATGTGCCCCAAGCAGCACAGTGCAGAGGCTGGTCCCCTCATGTCTCGTCTCCTGGCAGCTGTTCAGGCCCTCACAGCCTGCGTGCTGGGCTGTCACAGCTTCCCGAGCCCCACCAATAAAGCCCCTGTTTGTGCTAAAAAAAATAAAATAAAATAAAAATTAAAAATTAAAAAAAAATTAAAAAAAAAAAACTCTAACCTTACAAGTTCTAGCCCACAGTAAGTACATTTCATCAAATAAACAACAATCTTATATGCAAAAATTACAATTTGTATTGTAGTCATGGTAAAAAGCACACAAAACTAATTGACTCATTCAGAGCCATGCAGACTTAACAGTGTAGGAGAAAGAGTTAGCCAAACTGGGCTTGAACACTGATGACACTTTCCATTACCTCTCAACTCTGACATCTTAATCTCTTTGAAATTCAATTTCTTCTTTGTCAAATGTGCATAACAATATCTACTTTCAAAGTTACTGTGAGAAATATGCAAGATGCACGTGAAGAGCCTGGCACTTCATAGGCTATCCACAATCAGATGTAAAAAGAAATCCCACATTTTCAACAATAATTGGCTGCTTAGAATAAGCTTTGAAATTTATTGATTGTAGAGTGCCACAGGTGTCTTCCCAGTAACCTGGTAAAGGGAATTTCCTGCTTCCAAACACATGCAGATGAACATAACTGAATTTTTAATAGCATGGACTGTCCCTGTCAGGAAACTGACTGCCCATGCAAGACTCCAGATCAGTTAGGATCCTGCAGATGCTCACTGGGTAGGTGGTACTGTGAATGAGAGCTGAAACCAAAAGGCAAGACGTAGAGTAGGCAATGTGTCAGGTCTTCAGAAAGGTCTCATGTCCACTGGTTCAGAAATAATATTAGAAAAAAATAGGCAAGGGCTTATTATGGGAGGATGGAGGAAGAGAAGTTGTTCCACCTTTATCTGAAGCAGTCCTGAAACCTTTTATTCTAAAGATCCTAGACAGATTCATGGAGATCCACATCATCTCTAGAACAGCCTTTTGTTAGCCAATAAACGTAATGCCACAAAATCTTTGTCTCTTCATCGGATGGAAGAATTCTTGCAGTACTATTGCATCTCTAACTGATTGTTTACTTGACTAAAAGTCCTAAAAGAGAACTTTGATCTTCTTTTCCAGCTACAGTTTATGTTTTTGTTATACTCTCTCTTACAGCTCAGGGTCAATTACCCAGTCACCCCTCTATCTAGAGGATATATATTACTCTTTCTTACTTTCTAAACATTCATTTCTCCATCCTACCATCTAGTAGCTACTTTCCTTTTCCTGCAGCTGGTTATAATTAATAAATTATAAATTAGACACATCTCAGCTGTTTTCTCTTAGCAACATGTTAGCAATGACTCTTTGTGGGAGTTTGGCAAAAAAGGTTTCTTCAGAAATGTTTCCAACTAAAAATTTAGTAGTTACCAAGTAATAGAATCCAAATCTTCAAACTTGTCATTTGTGGATGAAAGCTGAAGCTGTGACAATGTGTGTCTAGAGACTCCTCTCAGTTTAAAGAGCCAACACCCGGAACCAGTGTCTAGGTCTTCTGATTCTTGGTTAGTTTTTGCATTGCTTCTCCTCTTAAAAGTTCAGTATAATTTAACAAAACTCAGAACACTTTTAATAGAATTGCATAGAAATTTGGAAGATAATCGATTCCATCAGATAGGCTTAAATGAGACAAACAAAGACAGCTAGACACAAGAATCATAAAAATCAGTGAAGAGTGGGAAGAGGATGGATGATTTGAGTCAATTCATTATATCATGAGCTGCATCCTTGATATAGTCCCTCAAGAGGACACTTATAAATGTCACCTAACATCTCCAATCATCAGACCACAAATCGCTATGTTATCAGGGGAAACTATGATCCCCACACCTACCTGCAAATACTAATTTCACAATAATGACGTTTACATAATGATTCAATGAGACAATGAAACCAAAACTGTCAGTAAAGAATGGGATTAGGCAGGTGCACAGTCCTCACAGTGATAGTTTTACTCTCCTCATGGCAAACTTGTTCACACACTGTCAAAGAATAGTCATCAGGACTTTACTGAGCTGAGTTCTACACAGTGGGAGTTATGGGAGATAAAAGATTAACATTATGAGACATGGGGCTTACATACCTATTGGGGCTACAAAATTTAACATAGAATAAGAACAGCAAAAGAACTCTCTAAATTATAAAGTATGGGTTCAGCTATCAAGTACTCACATAATCTGATAATGGAAATGAAGTTATTCCATGTACAGATTTCTGTATTTTTGTTATTACTACTTCATATATATATGGGTGGGAGAGAGAGAGTTTTACAAAATGCCTCATGCAGTTGTGGAGCTGGCAAGTCTAAAATTCATAGCAGGCAGGAAATTCAAGTAAGAGTTGATATTATAGTCTTAGGTTCAAATTCAGCTTAGGAGTTTTTGCTGTCTTTGATCTTAAGACCTTCAACTGATTGGATGAGGCTCACCACATTATGAAGGGTAATCTGCTTATTAAAGTCTACTTATTTAAATGTTAACTGTATCTAAAAAGCACATTCACTGCAACATCTAGACTGGTGTTTAAACAAATGACTGGACACCATAAGTTAGCCAAGTTGACACATATATTTTACCATTACAGTTGTAGACACTTTTATAATAATCAAGGAAATACATACTTGAAGGAAAATCACACTCATCACAGTGCTTTCCACAACATGTGGCATTTTAAAAACGTAGCCCTGGAATTCTTTGACATTCCCCCTCACTGAGAGGTTGCAGGGAAGCCTCTCTCTCTCTCTGTGTACCTTGAGCTTCTCACAGCATGATGGCTTCATTCAAAGAGGTCATGTCCCAAGAGGGAGCTTCTAAGAAGCATTTCAAACTGCATCCCAGGAGGAATCTATGTGACATTTTATGACCTATGTTCAGAGGTTGTATGCTAGCACTTCTCCATATTCTATTGGTCACAAACAGTCAGTCACAAACTGTGAAGCAGTCACAAACATTCCCTAATCCAGGAGAAGAGGACATAAACCCCAACCCTCTCTGAGAGGACTGTCAAAGAATTCAGACTCCTGTTTAAAAACTGCCACAATTATTTAACATTAACTGAGCTGCTACTATGTCCCAGGCTCTGTGCTGGACTTTCATGTTTCATTTAAACCTCCAAACTTCTTGAAATGTGGTCATCACATATAAGTAAACTGAGGGCAAGATATATTAAAACACTTCCCAAATGCACACAGCTAGCACATGGTGGAGCCAAGATTCCCACCTAAGGCATTCTGCCTCTAAATACCTACATATTTTGTATAACAACACCATCCTGCCTCCAATTCAAAAATAGAGATGGAGAATTTTTTAAAAAACTAAAATCAAATTTAATGATAATTTTTTAAACTGCCATTGGAAGTAGACAGTTTTGTTTAGGTCCACCCAGTGTTAATTCATTCCTCTGATAATAAGCCAAGCTGCTACTAACTCATACAATGCCCTGAGGCAAACTAGAAAAAGTTTCTCATCTAATCAGATGCAGCTCCAATGTATCATACCTTGGCAAATGGAGCCCAGGCTAGATATCAGTTCCTAGTCACCACTGAGGTGGTGACTAGTACCCCCCTGAAATGAAAAGCTGTACATGAAAAACTATATACATTGACCTTGTCCCAAACCAACCTTGTTCCTCAGAGAGGTGAATGGAGCCCACTCCTCTCTTTGCTCCAGCTAGAACATGACTCAGGTCTGCTTAATGAGACTCAATTCCAGAGTTTTTGTTGAAACTATTAGAAAAGGAAATTAATTTCTTTGCAGACTCTTCTAGCAGTAAAGATAGCATAAAGTAAGAGTGGTTGGGGGTCACTCTTTACTGCAAAACCTGAAATAAAGCCACCAAGAGAAAAGCAGAATAAAGAGATAAAGAAGAGACTGGACCCCTGGTTCCAGCCTTGCCTGAAGCTAGATCTATCCCTGTTTCTTCAGATGCTTGAACTAATAACTCCCCTCCTTTCTTTTTAATTTTAAAAACCAACTTGTGTTTAATTTATGACACCATCAAAAGTGTTCCAATTAATACATTTCCTTGGTCATGACTTCATTGTCCTTAACTGTAAAAAAACTAAATAAACTTGAAAATCCTTTCTATCTCTATCTTCCTATCAATCTCCCTGAGACACAATTTCCTCATCTTTACAAGTAGAATGTAGGACTGAAGGAGGTTCATTTTCCTTCCAAAGCTATGATTCTGTGATTTTTATATAGTTCAGGGGAGAAAATGTCTCAGTAAATTATTTCTATCTCAATAGCCTCAGAGAATGTGTCAAGTTGGGCACAGTTCTGTAGCACTGCCACCTGGTGACTTTTTGCTTCATCTATACTTTTTTCTTTAAAATCAACAAATTCAAAGGAAATCAAGATGGTGGAGTAGGAGGACATGGAGCTCACCTACTCCCATGAACACATCAAAAGTACATCTACATGTGGAGCAATTTTCACAGAAAGCAAACTGGAGACTAGAGGAAAGACACTTATACAACCAAGGCTGTAAAGAAAGATCCACAAGAAGCTGGGTAGGAATGGAAGAGACGCAGTCAGATCAGAGCCACACTCCTAGGAAGGGACACAGGAAGCGTATATCATGGGCTCAGAGATCCTCCCTAGGAATTGAGTAGCTCAAACCACATTGGGTTCCCCAGCCCTGGGATCCAACACCCGGAAGATGAATTCCCTTGACTGGTTTGAAAACCAGTGAGACTAACAGCAGGACTGTAAGAAACACAGACTCCACTCATGAAAAACATGAGCATGCCCACTACTCCTTACTCCTAAAACAATGCAGAGGAAGCAGATTGAAACTGCCCAGGGCTCTTGCCAGTTTCCTAGACCACCCCTGCACATGCCCCAGCCCATGCCAGGTGCCCATTCCAGCCCCTCTTCCTCTGCAGCGCAGCTTCCCATTAGGGCAAAGGCTGCCTTTGCCAAGGAGAGTGCACAGCTGTGGGGAATGAAGCTGACTTGGACCTGGGATGACATCTGAACTGTGTGAGGGCAGCCATTACTGGAGTTCATGGAGGTGGTAGATCAGGAGTGGTCTAGAACTCTGACTGGTATACCAGGATTGCCCCAGTGTGTACCCTGATCCACACCTTGTGCCACCTCCAGCTCCCCTTGCTCCAGCACTACACCCCTCTGGGGCAAAGATGCCAGTGCTGGGAGAAGGGAGAGCTCAACATTAAAGAGAAGAGAACCAGCTCGGATCTGACCCTCAGGGTTTCTGCTCCAGCAACTTGGGAACTGACCCTGCCCCCATTAAGGTGCTGTTGCCACTGAGCAGAGAAGAAACTCTAGACACACCTGCCTCTGACTATATCCCCTCCATCTCCAGCCTCATTGCCAACCAAGGTGTTAGCTACCACCACACCCTGGGGGAAGACATGACTCATGCTCATGTCAGATCCAGCTTTCCCACCAAAGCTACTGGGCACATGCAGAATGTATAAAGATGCTCATAAACAAGGACACCCCTTCAAGACTGGACTAGGTAACCATTTCACCAAATTTCATCTAATATCTCAAAGAAAGTTAAGCAAAAGAGAAGATATCAGAAATTGTTTCAAATGAAAGAGCAAGAAAAAAAATCCCTGAAAAAACAATTAATGAAACACTGATAAATAATATACTAGATAAAGTGTTCAAAGCAATAGTAATAAGAATATGAAGTGAAATAGGAAAAGAATAGGTTAACACAGTAAGAATGTTAACAAAGAACTAGAAAACTAGAAACAGAACTGAAGAATATAATAACTGAAATGAAAAACACAGTATGAGGAATTTACCACAGACTAGATGATACAGAAGAACACAAAAGTGATGTGGAAGAGGGAATAATGGAAGTCACTAAATCAGAGCATCAAAAAGAAAAACAAATTTAAAAATGAAAATAGTTTAAGGGACAACAGGGAGAAATTCAAGCATACTACATTCACATTAAAGGAGTCCTAGAAGGAGAAGAGAGAGAGAAAAGGGTTGAAAATATATTTGATAAAATTATGACTGAAAACTTCCCCAAGCTGAAGAAAGAAACAGGTTTCCAGGTACAGGAAGCACAGGGAGTCCCAAACAAGATGAACACAAAGACACCCACACCAAGACATATCATAATTAAAATGACAAAAGTTAAATATAAAGAGAGAATTCTAAAGGCGGCAAGAGAAAAACAGAGTTGCATACAAGGGAGACCTCATAAGGTTATTGACTGATTTTCTTTTTGCAGAAACTTTGCAGGCCAGAAGAAAGTTGCATGATATTTTTAAAGTGCTTAAAGGGAAAAGCCTAAAACCTAGGTCACTCTACTGAACAGGATTACAATTGATACACAAAAAGTAGAGAGAAATGAACCCAGCATAGCACTTCATCAAATCACAAGGGAAGAAATCATCAAACCACAAGGGAAGAAATTAAAAGAATATGAAAAGAACAGAGAAGAACTACAAAAACAACCATAAAACAAGTAACAAAGTGGCAACAGTAACATACCTATCAATAATCATTTTAAATATCATTGGACTAAATGCTCCAATCAAAAGACATAGGGTGGCTGATTGAATAAAAAATAAGACCCATCAATATGCTGCTTACAAGAGACTCACTCAGAGCTAAAGACACACACAGACTGAAAATGAGAGGATGGAAAAAGATATTTCATGAAAATGGAAATGACAAAAATCTGAGTTAGCAACACTCAGAAAAGAGTCTTTTAAAAAAGTCTATAATAAAAAGTAAAGGAGGGCATTATATAGTGATAAAAGGATCAATACAAGAAGAGGATTAAACATTGATTAATAAATATGCAACTAATATAGGAGCACCTAAATATATAAAGCAAATATTAACAGACATAAAGAAAGTAATTGACAATAACACAATAATAGTAGGGGACGTTAACACCCCA
Organism: Balaenoptera musculus; assembly: GCF_009873245.2. NCBI lineage: Eukaryota > Metazoa > Chordata > Mammalia > Artiodactyla > Balaenopteridae > Balaenoptera > Balaenoptera musculus. Next base: position 52,525,127 of record NC_045801.1, on the reverse strand, counting down.
CTTACATCAATGGAAACATCATCCAGATGGAAAACCAATAAGGAAACAGTGCTCTTAAATGACATGTTAGACCAGTTGGACTTGATAATTACAGTGCATTCCATTCAAAAACAGCAGAATACACATTCTTTTCAAGAGCACATGGAATTTTCTCCAGTATAGATCACGTGCTAGGCCACAAAACAAGTCTCAACAAATTTAAGAGCATAGAAATTATATCAAGCATGTTTTTTCTGACCACAGCAGTATGCAGCTAGAAATCATTTACAGGAAGAAAATGGGAAAAATACAAACACATGGAGACTAAACAACATGTCATTAAAAAAACAACGTGAACCAACAAGGACCTATTGTATAGCACAGGGAACTCAGCTCAATATTCTATAATAACCTAAATGGGAAAATAATTTGAAAAAGAATAGATATATGTATATGTATAACTGGTTCACCTGAAACTAACACAACATTGTAAATCAACCATACTCCAAAAAAAATTTTTTTTTATATAAGAAAAAAAGAGAGCCCAATTAAGCAAAGTAAGGAATGAAAGAGGAGAAATTATAACCAATATCACAGAGATACAAAAAAAATAAATCATAAGAGAATACTACAATGAACATTTTGGTACATGACTCTTTTTGAATTAGGTTTTCTCAGGGTATATGCCTAGTAGTGGGATTGCTGGGTGGTATGGTAGTTCTATTTTTAGTTTTTTAAGGAACCTCCATACTGTTCTCCATAGTGGCTGTATCAATTTACATTCCCACCAACAGTGCAAGAGGGTTCCCTTTTCTCCACACCCTCTCCAGCATTTATTGTTTGTAGATTTTTTGATGATGGCCATTCTGACTGGTGTGAGATGGTATCTCATTGTAGCTTTGATTTGCATTTCTCTAATGATTAATGATGTTGCTCTATTTACAATAGCCAGGACATGGAAGCAACCAAAGTGTCCATCAACAGATGAATGGATAAAGAAGATGTGGCACATATATACAATGGAATATTACTCAGCCATAAAAAAGAATGAAACTGAGTTATTTGTAGTGAGGTGGATGGACCTAGAGACTGTCATACAGAGTGAAGTCAGAAAGAGAAAAACAAATACCTTATGCTAACACATATATATGGAATCAAAAAACAAAAAAAGAAAGAAAGAAAAAAATATGGTCAGAAGAATCTAGGGGCAAGATGGGAATAAAGATGCAGACCTACTAGAGAGTGGACTTGAGGATATGGGGAGGGGGAAGGGTAAGCTCGGACAAAGTGAGAGAGTGGTAGGGACATATTTACACTACCAAACGTAAAATAAATAGCTAGTGGGAAGCAGCTGCATAACACAGGGTGATCAGCTCAGTGCTTTGTGACCACTTAGAGGGGTGGGATAGGGAGGGTGGGAAGGAGGGAGATGAAAGAGGGAAGAGATATGGGGACTTATGTATACATATAACTGATTCACTTTGTTATAAAGCAGAAACTAACACACCATTGTAAAGCAATTATACTCCAGTAAAGATGTTTTAAAAAAGAGAATACTACAAACAGTTATATGCCAAAATATTGGACAATCTAAAAGAAATAGATAAATTTCTAGAAACATACAATCTTCTAAGACTGAATCAGGAAGAAATAGATAATCTGAACAGATGAATCACTATTTGTGAAACTGAATTAGTATTGAAAAAACTCCTAGCAAACAAAATTTCAGAAACAGATGGCTTCACAGGGAAATTCTACCAAACATATAAAGAAGATTTAATACCTATTCCTTTCAAACTATTCCAAAAGATTGAAGAGGAGAGAACACTTCCAAACTACAAGGCCACAATTATCTGATACCAAAACCAGACAAAGACACTACAAAAAAAAAAAAGAAAATTAAAGGCCAATATCTCTGATGAATATAGAAGCAAAAATACTTTTAAAAAGTTAAAAATACTCAAAAAATTAGCAAACTGAATTCAACAATATATGAAAAGACTCATACACCATGATCAAGTGAGATTTATTCTAGGGATACAAAGATGGTTCAATACCTGCAAATTAATCAATGTGATACACCCCATTAACAAAAAGAAGGATTAAAATCCATGATCATGTCAATAGAGGCAAAAAAAAAGCATTTGACAAAATTTAGCATTCTTTCATGATAAAAACACTTAGTAAAGTTGGTATAAGAGGGCACATATCTCCACATAATAAAGGCCATTTATGACAAACGCACAGTTAACATGCTGAATAGTGAAAAGCTGACATTTTTTCATCTAAAGTCAGGAACATGACAAGGAAGCTCACTCACGCCACTCCTATTTAACATAGTATTAGAAGCCCTAGCCACAGCATCAGACAAGAAAAAAAAATAGAAAGGCATATAAATTGCAAGGGAAGAAGGAAAACTGTCACTATTTGCAGATGACATGATACTTTATATAGAAAACCCTAAAGTCTCCAAGAAAAAACTCTTAGAACTAATAAACAAATTCAGTAAAATTATAGGAAGCAAGAATAATATACAGAAACCTGTTGCTTTTCATACACTGTAGTGAACTATCAGAAAGAGAAAGCAAGAAAACAATTCCATTTAAAATCACATTTAAAAAAATACCTAGGAATAAACTTAACCAAGGAGGTTAAACACCTATGCTCTGAAAACTATAAGACACTGATGAAGAAAATTGAAGATGGTACATGTAAATGAAAATATATCCTATGTTCATCGATTGGAATAATTAATATTGCTAAAATGTCTATACTACCCAAAGAAATCTACAGATTTAATGCAATTCCTATCAAAATACTCATGACATTTTTCATAGAACTAGAATAAATAATCCTAAAATTTATATGGAACCACAAAAGACCCTGAATAGCCAAAGCAATCTTGAGAAAGAAGAAAGCTGGAGGTACCATGCTCTCTGACTTCAGGCTATACTACAAAGCTACAGTAATCAAAACAGTATGGTTCTTGCACAAAAACAGACACATAGATCAATGGAAGAGAATGGAGAACCCAGAAATAAACCCACACACTTATGGTCAATTATTCTATGGCAAAGGGTGCAAGACTATACAGTGGAGAAAAGACAGTCTCCAGTAAGTGGTGCTGGGAAATTTTGACAGCTATATGTAATAGAATGAAATTAGAACATTTTCTCACACCATATAAAAAAATAAACTTAAAATGGATTAAAGACCTAAATGTAAGACCAGAAACCATAATACTCCTAGAAAAAAAATAGACGGAAGACTCTTTGACATAAATCGTAGCAATATTTTTTGGCACTGTCACCTAAGGCAAAGGAAACAAAAGCAAATATAAACAAATGGGACCTAATTAAACTTAAAAGCTTTTGCACAGCAAAGGAAATCACCAACGAAACGAAGACAATCTACTGAATGGGAAAAAATATTCACAAATTTTATGTCCAATAAGGGGTTAATATCCAAAATATATAAACAGCTCATACAGCTCAATATCAAAAAACCTAAACAACCTGATTTAAAAAATGGGCAGAAGACCTGAATAGACATTTTTCCAAAAAATATATACAGATGATCAACAGGCACATGAAAAGATGCTCAAACTCTCTAATCATCAGGGAAATGCAAATCAAAACCACAATGAGATATCACCTCACACCTGTACAGAATGGCTATAGTCAAAAAAAAAAAACAGAAATAACAAATGTTGGCAAGGATACGGAGAAAAGGGAACCCTTGTACACTGTTGGAGAGAATGTAAATTGGTGTAGCCACTATGGAAAACAGTATGAAGTCTCCTCAGAAAACTAAAGATAGAACTATCGTATGATCCAGCAATTTTACTCCTGGATATATATGCAAAGAAAACGAAACACTAATTGGAAAATATTCATGCACCCCAGTGTTCATTGCAGCATTATTTACTATAGTCAAGATATGGAAGCAAACTAAGAGTCCATCAACAGATGAATAGATAAAAATGATGTCGTATATAAACAATGGAATATTACTCACCCATAAAAGAATAAAATTTTGCCATTTGAACAGCATGGATACCCTAGAGGGTATTATGCTTAGCGAAATAAGTCAGAGAGACAAATACTGTATGTTATCACTTGTATGTGGAATCTAAAAAATAAAACAAATGAATGAATATAACAAAACAGAAAGAAGGTCACAGATATAGAGAACAAACTAGTGGTTACCACTGGGGAGAGGACAGGTGGCAGAGGTAACAGGGGTAGGTGATTAAGAGGTACAAACTACAATGTATAAAATAAATAAGCTACAAGGATATATTTATTGCACAGCACAAGGAATATTATATTTTATAATACTTTTAAATAGAATATAATCTATAAAACTATTGAATCACTGTGCTGTCCACCTGAAAATAATATTGTAAATCAACTACACTTCAGTTAAAAATATTTTATTTCACATTACATAAGCTTCTGAAATAATGTTTCAGGCCTGGAACATATGAAATTAAAATAAATAAATACATTGTAACAAACATTGAGGATCAGCTGGGCATAAGTCACTGTAAAGAGCATATGAAAGTATCTTAAACAGTCTCTGCCATCTCAGAATTTTAATTGCATGAGGACATTGTATGGCTTGTACCATGAAGATAACAAAATAAAGTAATAGAAGTAAGTGAGAAGACCACAGATAATGAAGAATTTAAAAGTATTAGTGGAAAAATTATCAACATGAATTTTAAAAGTCCAATGGGATAGTGTCATGCTAGATGGAGAGAACAGCATGGGCAAAGGGAAATGCACTGATTTATCAAAGGAGATATTGAGGAATAGCTAGCTTTTCTCCAAGTGGTCTTCTAGTTTCATATCTACAGATGTGTTCAGGGGACTATTAGGAGTAAGGGTTTTAAAAAGTAGTTGTAGATCATATTTTAGAGGAACTTGAAAGTTAGTCTAAGCAAGCAGAGTGCAGAATGGATTGGTGGTGGAAGAGCAGAGATGGGAATACTATCTGGGATGTGAGACCAATATGATGTCCTAAGGACCTAACCTAAAGTGGTGGTTGCAGGAGGAGTGGAATTAAAAAAATATCAAGAGGGGAGGGGCAGTATAGTTGTAGGGGCTTAAGAGGTACAAACTATTAGGGATAAATAAGCTACAAGGATATATTGTACAACATGGGGAATACAGCCAATATATTATAAGAACTATAAATGAAGTAAAACCTTTAAAATTTATGAACCACTATATTGTACATCTGTAACTTATATAATATTGTGCATCAACTATACCTCAATTTAAAAAAAACCAAAACCCAGATACAAAAGATTCCATGAAGTTTGACAATTGATTAAATCCTTAAGCTGGAGAAATGTAATCTTGAGTTTTTAAGCACAGATATCCATAAAAACAAGTGTATAGTTTAAAAAAAAAAAAAAAAAACAGGACTCAGGAAGATGAATTTTCTTCTGTGAGGGGTAGGAGGGATGGTGGAAAAAATATCCTAAACTCAGGTTTAGTTCATGCTAAGGTTAGAGTTCAGAAGGATTTCTAGTTAAAGACATCCAAGGTATATCTAGGAATAAAAGTTTCAGTCTCAAAGTCTGGGTATAAAAATGCAGGATTTGGAACCACTTTTGAAATAATTGTTAAATTCATAAAAATTGATCAAGTGGACAACTAGTAGAATATATAGAGAAAAGGTTACATGCAAAACACTGAAAAACACTAACTTTTAGACGATGGGAAGAGAAAAAGAAGTCAGTAGAGGAAACAGAAAAAAAGACTCAAAGACCTGAAAGGAGCATCAGGATGGGGCAGTGTAAAGAAGCTAAGGCAGAAAAGCATTTCAAGAAGAAAAATCAACAAGGAAAAATGCATCAGAGACTCCAAAGGAGTGAAAGGATAAAATTAACAAAGAACACTGGTTGAACCACTTGGCAGTTGTTACCTATCTTAAGAGAACTGTTTTGGTGAAATGCTGAAGACAGAAGCAAGAGAAGGGATAATGAAAGAGTTCAGTCAGAGTTCTTAACGTACTCTCAAGAAATCTGTTGTACAAGGGAAAGAGATAGAATGATAGCTTAAGAGGAAAAAGGTCAAGAGCAGTTGTGTGTTTATAGGAGAGAAGAGCCTTGGTGAAAGTGAAACATTTAAAATGACATAAAGGAGATATCGACTGACAAGGCAAGATTCCAAAGAAAAGGACCAATGTCGGGACACAGCTGTAGGCACCATATTTGGAAAGAAGGTAAAATAGTTTTTCCCCAAGTAGGAATAAATTATCAGTAGATTGGTGAAACAAAGATTAATTTTATGGCAGAGAGAAGATTGAAGTCCCGTAAGCTGTCACTTAGGTTCTTGATAAAGAAGACAAGAGTACACAGGATGACCAAATTGTCCCAGTTTACTAAGAATTTTTTCCGATTAACACTGAAAGTCCCACTTCCGGGAAAACCCCTCAGTCCGGGGCAAACAAGGATGGTTGGTAACCATAATTGTGTATCAGTTGAGTGCTGCTGGTATCAGATGGGTGTGGGTTAGTATTTTGTTAAGATTAAGGAAGAAATTTTAGAATAATTTTATGGGGAAACTTGATAGGAGTTCATTAAAGAAGGATAAATAGAAGCCTGAGTAGCAGTGATGGGCTGTCTTATGTCTCATTAGAGGACAGGAATCTGTAATGTTATTCAGTAGGCGCTCATCTGCACAGGTTTGGGCTCAGCAGCAAAAGAACACAAACTGAGAAAGCAAAAGAATGCAGTGCAGTGCAGTTTAGGGAATTTGTTTAGGCTTATTGTAGGAAATGCTCATAAATTCTTATGACTGTTTTCAAATGTAAGAAAATGTCATTTTTTTAATATATGAGCTGAAAGATTTTGAAGAATTTTTATCAGCTGATTTCTGGCTCTGACAATTTCTCACTTTTTCCTCCTCACCACCTTCCTTCCTCTGGTGTTGAGCACCAAAGGACACATTCACAGCACAGCGTGACTCTTGGCCTTATATCTTCATGACTTGATGTTCAGTGAACTAGTGCAGTAGATTGTAGCATTTCTGGAAGTCATTCAGAGATAGTTAGCAAAAGCTTAACTGTACACAGAAGTGACTGTGAACCACGTAATAAGTTTGTGGTTCAAGGAACAGCAAAGAAGCCAGTGCTGTTGGAAAAAATGAGAGAAGAGAAGAGGCAGAGAGATGACCAGGAGGGTCCTGTAGACAGTGCAAAGACCCTGACTCTTACTCTGAGTGAGCTGGGGAGCCATGAAGAGTTGTGAGCAGAAGACTGACATGAACTGACTCACAATTTTACAGTATCACACTGTTGAGAATAAACTGTGGCTATGAGAACAAGAATTATAGCTTATTTATCTCTGAGTTAAGGGTGGTGAGGGAATATTATTTTTAAAGCTGGCAACAGATTTCCTCATAAGGAGAATATGTTTGTTTAGAAAAATAAAGCCTTCAGGACAAAGGCCACAGTTGACTAAGACAAAGATACAGAGAACTGAATTGTTCTGCATAATAGACCTGGAGAAACATTGAACTCTGAGGTATGTGTGAGAAGGAGATTAATGGATAGGGAGCATTTGGAGAGAGGAGGGCAGCCCAAGGCAAGAGGACCGGAGATTCAAGAACAAAGTCATCTTCCTATAGTGGGAAGAGGGACACTTAGGAAGGAAAATATGAAATATTCAATTTTGGATCATCCAAAACATGATCCCAGGAAATAGGAAATCCTTCAGAAAATAAAAAGTCTAACACACACAAATGCCTTCTGTGACTAGTATCTTGAGGAAATAAAGTATTTTGAGGACAGTGACCATTTGGGGTTGACATGAGTGAAGAGAAAATGTCGTGAATAGAGGACAAGATGTGAATATAGTCAATAACTCAAGAAGTATATGTAGAGGCAAGAGAGGATCATAGAAAAAATTTCCTGGGAGAGATGCTGGGTAGTTCATCGTTGCAAGAAGGATTCAAAACATTACTATCTAAATAGTAAAGGAAGAATAACTCCAACGCTGAATGGATAGAGGCAGGTAATAACCAATATAACCACTGGGGTTACATTAGTTTTCACAGTGTGCTGTGCAAAATAATAAAATGTGGGGGTGAATTAATCAATCAATGTCAAGGAATAAAATTCATTTACGAAATGAATTTTGAAATAGCTAACCATGATTTTTTGCTGGGTAGTACTAATATTATATCTAATATATATATATATATATATATATATATATATATATATATATATATATGAGCTTTATAGTTCCATTAAATTTTTTTACCTCTCAAGTACCATTTATTTGAGCTTACTGTGTTCCAAATCCTATGCTAAGTGCTCTATAAGACCTCTATAACCTAGGTATCATTACTACCGCACTTTAAATACCAGACCACCAAGTCTCAGATAAAGAAACTTGCTCAAGGATGTACAACCACTAGAGAGAGGAGGGCAGGGCAGAGCCAAAATTTGAACTCAGGCTGCAGATTCCAGAGTCCATACTCTTAATGACATCCTTGTATACTTCCATTTCACATGTCACACATCCATCATCATGTTTTAACTCACACACATGTCATTAATTCAAAACATGAAAGAACAGAGTCTGTTTGGGAAAATGTCTGTAATAGATACTAAAATGTACTATTTGAGGATATTCAAATCCTGTGGAAAAAATTAACAAGTGTTTATATTAGAGGAACTCTAAATATTGTACTACAAAAGAGAAATGGCCAAAGTGAACTATTCCATGGAAATAAAAACAAGAAAAGGAAAAAAACATGTGGAATCATTACAGCTTTGAAGATGAACATTTTCTAAACTTCTTTTTGGAGCTCCATGTCTTTAATATAGCTGCTCTACCAGTCTGATCCAGTCACTGACGCTGTAGTTATGGTAGTCTGGAAACAAGGGAACTGGGGATTGTATAATTCATGGTACAAATAAGAGGAATTTTAACCAACATTTTTTGGCCAAGGTTTTTTTCTTTTTCTTCTTATAGCTGCTTCCAAGATAAATTCAAATTGATGACTCGGCCATCCTGGTCTTGTGGAAAACTCACAATCGCAATGTAACATGATTAGATAATAAGGGAAAGGACAAACTGTCAGGAAGAGATTAAGAAAGGAGAGCCCTGAGATGCTGATAAGACTTAAACCTATATTGGCATTTTTTTTATTGTAACTGGAAAATGCCACCGCTTTTAAAGTACGTTTGAAGAAGTAAGACATTTTTTGCCCTTGAAATACTTTTTTTTGATGAAAAAAGATGAAATTTAAGTAGTACAAGTTTTATGATATAATTGACTCTATAAGGAAGGAATAAAAATGATTAGAAATTAATGACTGCTCAGTATCTTAGGTATTTCTGTGACTCTTGCTCACAGGGTTGGCAGCTTTCTTCCAAAAGCAGGACTGTTTGGGCATCCTTTTCTTTCATTACAAGCTCATGCAATATGACTACAATCACTGAGCACATGAGCCTATGAAACACTAAGGACACATTGAAAATTTATCTAACAAATATAGATTGGGCACCTACTCTGAGGTAAGCATTAGGACTTGGGGTCCAAAATAAACAAGACACAGTTCTTAACCTTGACTCACTCACAGTCTAGAGGAGAGTCAGACATTCAAGCAATCAGAACTGATACTTGGCTAGCGTGAACCAGATGACCTTTCTACCTGCTTACAACTCTGTTGCTTATATTATGTTAGTGCTTACGCTAAAGTGGTTATTAAATACTTTTAATATCACCCTTGTAAGCAACTACAATGTAGTGGGGTTATTGCCTCTATTAAAAGCACGTATTTGATGCCAAAGAAACAGAGAAATTACATTCATCACATCCTAAATTGAAATGGAAATGATGAAGAGTTTCACATGCTCTGTAACACTCTCTCCAAATGTACCATCCCACAACACTATTTATGAAGACTTTTAAGGTTGGGAAGGACCTTAGAAACTAGCTAGACCAACCTCTTCACTCTACAGAGAAGGAGATGGAATGACAAAATGCTTCAGTGACTTCCCACAATCACCCACCTAGTTAAGATCAGATATGGAAAGAGAAGGCAAGTTTTTCATTTCTAGTCCCCAAACTCTCTGAACTGCTTTCCCACACTAGTCAATAACTGTGTGTTCTTAAATGATCCCTGGTTGTTTTATGCTCACTGCACTGCCTTCGATGCCTTCCACAGTTCTTACCTAATGGCTAATAACTTCTACACTGGAATGGCAGCAAAGACTAGAACAAAACACTTGGGCTTACAGGCATGAGGTCAGATCCCTGTTCTGCCACAGCAGGGGAGGCAGCGCACACAACTCTGGTCTCCCGGACACAGCAGATCCCACAGTCTGTGGGCAACAGAAGCAGACTGTGACCCTGTCCCTCCAGCCACAGAGACACCCATGAATCCAGCCCCTGATGGCTGCAGCAGAGACACCTACAAAACCAACAACCTTACATGCAGAAGAGACAGCTTCAACCTCAGCTTATTCTCCCACACTCTCCCTCCTCTCAGCCAAGGCGGTGGAGGGCATGACCCAGGCAACCTTGAATGCAGCATAGACCCCCACCATCCCAGTACCCCAGGAGGTGACACCAGTGAGAGCAAAGCAACAGGAAGTCACCAATGACCACAGAGGCACAAGCAGGGACAAGGACACCAGGCAGCACCACTGGCAGAGGCAGTGGGAAGTGAAAATATATAGCCCATATATAGCCAGAAGCAACTCAGGTAAGAGAAACCAAAGCTTGTGTTATGTGATGCCATCTACTGAAAAACAAAAGAAAGACTTCAATTACTAACCTGTTGAATTGTTAAAGTCAAGTGAAAAAATTGTTTTTCCTAAAGAAGAAAGGTATTTGCTACTTCAGATGTACTGACAGTGGAACAACTCATCAATCTCCATGAAAAAAACACCTTTTTTCCCCCTAGAAACCATACTTAATGTCATGGAATATTGTGGTCTAACTGATAAAGGATTCAAAATAGCTGTCATGAAGAAATTCAGGAGCTACAAGAAAACTCAGAAAGGAAGCTCAATGAGCTCAGGAATAAAATTAATGAATAAAAGTAATACTTTACCAAAGACATTAAAGCTCAAAAAAGGAACCAAACAGAAATTCTGGAGCTGAAGAACTCAATAATCAAGATAAATAATGCATTAGAAAGAACTGGAAATAGAGCAGAATATATGGAAGAGAGAATTAGAAAAAGAGAAGATAGAAATCTAGAAATAATACAGGTAGCAGAGGAGAGAGAATTAAGAGATTTAGAAAGTAAAGAAATTCTACAAGAAATATTTAACTCAGTTAGGAAGGGCAACATAGGACAATGGGTATCCCAGAAGGAGAAGAGAAAGAGAAGGGAGCAGAGAGATTCTGTAAAGAAATAATAGCTGAGAATTTCCCAAGCCTGGGGAAGGAACTGAATGTACAAGTCCGTGAAGCTAAAAGAACACAATTATCTCAACATAAAAAGATCTTCTGCAAGACCCATTATATTAAAACTGTCAAAAGTCAATGAAAAAGGGCTTCCCTGGTGGCGCAGTGGTTGAGAGTCCGCCTGCCACTGCAGGGGACGTGGGTTCGGGCCCTGGTCCAGGAGGATCCCACATGTGGCAGAGCAACAGAGCCCGTGTGCCATGGCTGCAGGGCCTGCACTCTGGAACCCACGAGCCACAATGAAGAGTAGCCCCCACTCACTGCAACTAGAGAAAAGACTGCATGCAGCAACTAAGACCCAATGCAGCCAAAAATAAATTTTTTAAAAAAAGTCATTGAAATACATTTAAAAGTAACCAGGAAAAATGTACAGTAACCTAAAAAGGAACCTCCATTAGGCTAAAAGCAGAGTTCTCAGGAGACTCTACAGGCCAGGAGAGAGTGGAATGGCATTCTCAAAATATTGAGAGATAAAAACTGTCAGCCAAGAATACTGTACTCAGCAGAGTTATCATTCAGATATGAAGGGAAAATAAAGGCTTTCCCAGACAAAAGCTGAAGGAGTTCATACCACTCGATCTGCCTTACAAGAAATGTTGAAAGGAGTTTTTCTACCTGAAACAAAAAGGCAACAGTGCACAAAGTTTTGAGAATGGTGACAAATAGACAGGCGAAATCATAAAATTGCAACTCGATATCAGAATTTGTTGTTAAGCAATTACAGCATAAATGTTGAAGGGAAAAAGGCAGTAACAATAACTATAGATATTTCAATTTAGTAATGAATTAATAATATCAAAAGGGATAATTTCAGACAACAAAAACATAAAAGGGGAAGAGGAAGATGTTGGAACCCATATAGCCAAGTTAAGATAAGATGCTTTCAGCAGAAAAAGTACTATTTTGTCTATGAGATGTTTGATACAAACTTCATGGTAAAAACAAAATATAAATCTAGAACAGACACAAAAATTTTAAAAAAGGAAACAGAAAAACTTCATAGAAAACTACCAAACTAAAATGGCAGACAGAAACAAGGGAAAAAAGAAACAATTGAGATATAGAGCAACCAGAAAACAAAACATAAAATGACAATACTGAGTTCTCATTTGTCAATAATCACCCTAAGTGTAAATGGATTAAATTTATCAATCAAAAGACACAGAGTGGCTGGATGGATTAAAATATAAGGACCAACTACATGCTGCCTACAAGAGACTCATCTCAGCTCTAAAGGTAAAAATAAGCTAAAAGTGAAGGGATGGAAGATAATACTCCAAGTAAATGGCATCCAAAGAAAGCTGGTATAGCCATACTTATATCAGACAATATAGACAACAAGCAAAAAAGTTACAAGAGACAAAGATAAACAGTATTAATGATAAAAGGGACAATTCATCGAAGACGTAACAGCTATTAATATAAATGAACCCAACATTGGAGCACCAAAACATATTAAGCAGTTATCAGCAGACCTAAAGGGAGAAATTGACAGCAACATTAGAATAATAGAAGACTTTAACATCTCACTTCCATCAGTGGATAAATCATCCAGACAGAAAGTCAACAAGATAACAGCAGCCTTAAAGGAAACATTATACCGATGGACTTAAGAAATTTATACTGAAAAATCAATCAAAATGCAGCAGAATAGACATTCTTCTCAAGCACACATGAAACATTCTCAAGGACAGACTGTGTGCTGGGACACAAAAAAAGTCTCAGGAAGTTTAAGAAGATTGAAATTATATCAATAATCTTTTCTGACCATGATGGTATGAAATTAGAAATCAACTACAAAATGAAAGTTGGAAATATCACAGACAAGTAAGACTAAACAACATGGTACTGAACAACTATTGGGTTAATGAATAAATCAAAGGAGAAACCAAAAAATATCTGAAGACAAATATAAATGAAAATATGACGTACCAAAACCTATGGGATGCAGCAAAAGTAGTACTAAAAGGGAAGTTAATAGCAAATACAACCTATAAGAAACAAGAAAAATCTCAAATAAACAATTTAACCTTATGCCTAAAGGAACTAGGAAAAGAAGAACAAATGAAGCCCAAAGTCAGTAGGAGGAAGGAAATAATAAACATCAGAGCAGAAATAACAGAAATAGAGACTAGAACAACAGTACAAAATATCAATGAAACTAAGAACAGATCTCTGAAAAGGTAATCAAAACTGATAAACCCAAACTTTTAGCTAGACTCCCTAAGTATAAGAGAGATAAGGCTCAGATAAATACACAGAAACACAAAGGATTAAAAGAGAATACTATGAAAAGCTATATGCCCACAAATTGGACAACCTAGGAGGAAATGTATAAAACATAGAATCATACAACCTTCCAAGACTGAATCATGAAGAAATAGAAAGCCTAAATACACCAATCACTCATGAGGAGATTAAAGCATCAATCAAAATCTCCCCCCCCCCAAAAAAAAAGAAGAGAGAAAGGGAGTGTTCAGACCATCGACACTGAATATGTGACTGAAACCCAGTTAAAGCCTCTACATAAATTTTTAAGATTCTGGCGGGAAGGTGGAGAGAACAACTTGTCTTAAAAGCTGCAGGAGACAAGTCTCTTCTGTTCACAGGCAAGGAACATGCAAGAATCAAGAGCAAATGTATTTCCACCCATGTGGCTGACAGGGTTTTTGTGCTCTGGCCTGGTGCCAGGCCTGAGCCTCTGAGGTGGGAGAGATAAGTTCAGGACATTGGACCACCAGAGACCCCTCAGCCCCATGTAATATCAATTGGCGAGAAGTCCCCCAGAGATCTCCGTCTCAATGCTAAGACCCAGCTCCACCCAACGGCCAGCAGACTCAAGCACTGGACACTCCATGCCAAAAAACTAGCAAGACAGGAACATAACCACACCCATTAGAAGGGAGGCTGCCAAAAATCATCCTAAATTCACAGACACCCAAAACACACTACTGGATGCGGCCCTGCCTAGCAGAAAGACAAGATCCAGCCCCACCCACCAGAACACAGGCACTAGTCCCCTCCACCAGGAAGCCTACAGAAGGCACTGAACCAACCTCACCCACTGGGGACAGACACCAAAAACAATGGGAACTATGAACCTGCAGCTTGAAAAAAGGAGACCCCAAACACAGTAAGTTAAACAAAATGAGAAGACAGAGAAATATGCAACAGATGAAGGAGCAAGGTAAAAACCCACCAGACCAAACAAATAAAGAGGAAATAGGCAGTCTGCCTAAAAAAGAATTCAGAGTAATCAGAGTAAAGATAATCCAAAATCTTGGAAATAGAATGGAGAAAATACAAGAAACGTTTAACAAGGACCTAAAAGAACTAAAGAGCAAGCAAACCATGATGAACAACACAATAAATGAAATTTAAAATTCTCTAGAAGGGATCAATAGCAGAATAACTGAGGCAGAAGAACGGATAAGTGACCTGGAAGATAAAATAGGGGAAATAACTACTGCAGAGCAGAATAAAGAAAAAAGAATGAAAAAAATTGAGGACAGTCTCAGAGACGTCTGAGACAACATTAAACGTACCAACATTAGAATTATCGGGGTCCCAGAAGAAGAAGAGAAAAAAAAGGGGGGGACTGAGAAAATATTTGAAGAGATTATAGTTGAAAACTTACCTAATGTGAGAAAGGAAATAGTCAATCAAGTCCAGGAAGCTCAGAGAGTCCCAAAGAGGAAAAATCCAAGGAGAACACACCAAGATACATATTAATCAAACTATTAAAAACTAAATACAAAGAAAAAATATAAAAAACAGCAAGGGACAAGCAACAAATAACATAAAAATAACAACAAATAACATAGGGAATCCCCAGAAGGTTAACAGCTGACCTTTCAGCAGAAATTCTGCAAGCCAGAAGGGAGTGGCAGGACATATTTAAAGTGATGAAAGGGGAAAACCTACAACAAAGATTACTCTAGCCAGCAAGTATCTCATTCAGATTCGATGGAGAAATTAAAACTTTTACACACAAGCAAAAGTTAAGAGAATTCAGCACCACCAAACAAGCTTTACAACAAATGTTAAAGGAAATTCTCTAGGCAGGAAACACAAGGGAACAGAAAGACCTACAAAAACAAACCTAAAACGATTAAGAAACTGGTACTAGGAACATACATATCAATAATTACCTTAAATGTAAATAGATAAAATGCTCCAACCAAAAGACATAGACTGGCTAAATGGATACAAAAACAAGACTTATATATATACTGTCTACAAGAGACCCACTTCAAACCTAGGGAAACATAAAGACTTAAAGTGAAGGGAGGGAAAAAGATATTTCATGCAAATGGAAATCAAAAGAAAGCTGGAGTAGCAATTCTCATATCAGATAAAATAGACTTTAAAATAAAGACTATGAAAAGAGACAAGGCAGGACACTATATAATGATCAAAGGATGAATCCAAGAAGAAGATATAACAATTGTAAATATATATGCACCCAAAATAGGAGCACCTCAATATGTAAGGCAAATGCTAACAGCCATAAAATGGGAAATCAACTGTAACACAATCATAGTAGGGGACTTTAACACCCCACTTTCACCAATGGACAGTTCATCCGAAATGAAAATAAATAAGGCAACACAAGCTTTAAATGACATATTAAACTAGATGGACTTAATTGATATTTATAGGACATTCCATCCAAAAACAACACAATATACTTTCTTCTCAAGTGCTCATGGAACATTCTCCAAGATAAATTATATCTTGGGTCACAAATCAAGCCTTGGTAAATTTAAGAAAATTGAAATTGTATCAAGTATCATTTCTGACCACAATGCTATGAGACTAGATATCAATTACAGGAAAATATCTGTAAAAAATACAAAAATGTTGAGGTTAAACATTATACTACTAAATAACCGAGACATCACTGAAGAAATCAAAGACGAAACCAAAAAATACCTAGAAACAAATGACAATGAAGACATGATGACCCAAAACCTATGGGATGCAGGAAAATAAGTTCTAAGAGGGAAGTTTATAGCAATACAATCCTACCTCAAGAAACAAGAAGTTTCTCAAATAAACAACCTAACATTATACCTAAACCAATTAGAGAAAAAGAACAAAAAAACACCAAAGTTAACAGAAGGAAAGAAATCATAAAGATCAGATCAGAAATAAATGAAAAAGAAATGGAGGAAACAATAGCAAAGATCAATACAACTAAAAGCTGTTTCTTTGAGAAGATAAACAAAATTGATAAACCATTAGCCAGACTCTTTAAGAAAAAAAGGGAGAAGACTCAAATCAGCAGAATTAGAAATGTAAAAGGAGAAGTAACAACTGACACTGCAGAAATACTGAGGTTCATGAGAGATTACTACAAGCAACTCTATGCCAATAAAATGGAAAACCTGGAAGAAATGCACAAATTCTTAAAAAGTGCAACCTTCTTAGACTGAACCAGGAAGAAATAGAAAATATAAACAGACCAATCACAAGTACTGTAATTGAAACTGTGATTAAAAATCTTCTAACAAACAAAAGCCCAGGACCAGATGGCTTCACAGGCAAATTCTATCAAACATTTAGAGAAGAACTAATACCTATCCTTCTCAAACTCTTCTAAAATATTGCAGAGGGAGGAACACTCACAAACTCCTTCTAGGAAGCCACCGGTACCCTGATACCAAAAGCAGACAGAGAGGTCACAAAGAAAGAAAACTGCAGGCCAATATCAGTGATGAACAAAGATGCAAACATCCTCAACAAAATACTAGCAAACAGAATCCAACAGCACAGTAAAAGGATCATACACTGTGATCAAGTGGGGTTGCTCCCAGGAATGCAAGCATTCTTCAATATATGTAAATCAGTCAATGTGATACACCATATTAAAAAATTGAAGGATAAAATCCGTATGATAACCTCAGTATATGCAGAAAAAACTTTTGACACAATTCAACACCCATTTATGATAAAAACTCTCCAGAAAGTGGGCATAGAGGGAACCTACCTCAACCTAATAAAGGCCATATATGACAAACCCACAATAAACATCATTCTCAATGGTGAAAAACTGAAAACATTTCCTCTAAGATCAGGAAAACAAGGATGTCCACTCTCACAGCTATTATTCAACATAGTTTTGGAATTCCAGCAACAGCAATCAGAGAAGGAAAAGAAATAAAAAGAATACAAATTGGAAAAGAAGAAATAAAACTGTCACTGTTTGCAGATGACATGATACTATACATAGAGAATCCTAAAAACGCCACCAGAAAACTACTAGAGCTAATCAATGAATTTGGTAAAGTAGCAGGATACAAAATTAATGCACAGAAATCTCTTGCACTCCTATACACTAATGATGAAAAATCTGAAAGAAAAATTAAGGAAACACTCCCATTTACCACTGCAACAAAAAGAATAAAATACCTAGGAATAAACCTACCTAGGGAGACAAAAGACCTGTATGCAGAAAACTATAAGACACTGATGAAAGAAATTAAAGATGATACAGACAGATGGAGTGATATACCACGTTCTTGGATTGGAAGAATCAACATTGTGAAAATTACTATACTACCTAAAGCAATCTACAGATTCAATGCAATCTCTCTCAAGCTACCAATGGCATTTTTCACAGAACTAGAACAAGAAAATTCACAATTTGTATGGAAACACAAAAGACCCCGAATAGCCAAAGCAATCTTGAGAAAGAAAAATGGAGCTGGAGGAATCAGGCTCCTTGACTTCAGACTATACTACAGAGCTACAGTAATCAAGAGAGTATGATACTGACACAAAAATAGAAATATAGATAAGTGGAACAGGATAGAAAGTCCAGAGATAAACTCACTCCCTTATGGTCACCTTATCTTTGATAAAGGAGGTAAGAATATACAATGGAGAAAAGAAAGCTTCTTCAATAAGTGGTGCTAAGGGAACTGGACAGCTACCTGTAAAAGAATGAAATTAGAAACTCCCTAACACCTTATACAAAAATAAGCTCAAAATGGATTAAAGAAATAAATGTAAAGCCAGACACTATAAAACTCTTAGAGGAAAACATAGGCAGAATATTTTTGACCTAAATCACAGCAAGATCCTTTTTGACCCACCTCCTAGAGACATGGAAATAAAAAACCAAATTAAACAAATGGAACCTAATGAAACTTAAAAGTTTTTGCACAGTAAAGGAAACTATAAACAAGATGAAAAGACAACCCTCAGATTGGGAGACAATATTTGCAAACAAAGCAAAGGACAAAGGATTAATCTACAAAATATACAAGCTACTCATGCAGCTCAATATCAAAAAAACAAAAACCCAATCCAAAAATGGGCAAAAGACCTAAATAGACATTTCTCCAAAGAAGATATACAGATTGCCAACAAACACATGAAAGGATGCTTAACATCACTAATCATTAGAGAAATGTAAATCAAAACTACAATGAGGTATCACCTCACACTGGTCAGAATGTCCATCATCAAAAAATCTACAAACAATAAATGCTGGAGAGGGTGTGGGGAAAAGGGAACCCTCTTACACTGTTGGTGGGAATGTAAATTGATAAAGCCACTATGGGGCACAGCATGGAAGTTCCTTAAAAAACTAAAAATATAACTACCATATGAGCCAACAATCTCACTACTGGGCATATACCCTCAGGAAAGCATAATTCAAAAAGCATCATGTGCCACAATGTTCAGTGCAGCACTATTTACAATAGCCAGCACATGGAAGCAGCCTAAGTGTCCATCGACACATGAATGGATAAAGAAGTTATGGCATATATATACAATGCAATATTACTCAGGCATAAAAAGAAACAAAATTGAACTATTTGTAGTGAAGTGGATGGACATAGAATCTGTCATACAGAGTGAAGTAAGTCAGAAAGAGAAAAACAAATACCGTATGCTAACACATATATATGGAATCAAAAATAAAAAAGTTTTTGACGAACCTAGTGGCAGGACAGGAATAAAGACACAGACCTAGAGAATGGTTTTGAGGAAACGGAGAGGGGGCAGGGTAAGCTGGGACAAAGTGAGAGAGTAGTATTGACATATATACACTACCAAATGTAAAATAGATAGCTAGTGGGAAGCAGCTGCATTGCACAGGGAGATCAGATAGGTGCTGTGTGACCATCTGGAGGGGTGGGAAAGGGAGGATGGGAAGGAGAGGCAAGAGGGTGGGGATATGGTGATATATGTATACATACAACTGATTCACTTTGTTATACAGCAGAAACTAAAACACAATTGTAAAGCAATTATACTCCAAAAAAGATGTGAAAAAATAAAACAAACCTGAAAAGCTAAAGTCCAGGACCAGTCTAACAAACATTCAAAGAATATTTAATACCTATCTTTCCCAAATTCTTCAAATAAAAAAAAAAAATTGAAGAGGAGGGAACACTTTCTGACTCATTTCATGAGGCCAACATTAATCTGATACCAAAACCAGAGAAGGACAACAGAAAAAAATGAAAATTACAAGACAATATATCTGATGAACATAGATGCAAAAACCCTCAACAAAATATTAGCAAACCAAATACAATAATACATTAAAAGGATCATGTGGGCTTCCCTGGTGGCGCAGTGGTTGAGAGTCTGCCTGCCAATGCAGGGGACACGGGTTCGAGCCCTGGTCTGGGAAGATCCCACATGCCACGGAGCAACTGGGCCCGTGAGCCACAGCTACTGAGCCTGCGCGTCTGGAGCCTGTGCTCCGCAACAAGAGAGGCCACGATGGTGAGAGGCCTGCGCACCGCGATGAAGAGTGGTCCCCACTTGCCGCAACTAGAGAAAGCCCTCGCACAGAAACGAAGACTCAACACAGTCATAAATAAATAAATAAATAAATAAAAAGAACGTGAATTTCTTAAAAAAAAAAAAATCCTGCTCCCCCACTGCAGACCAGTTGAAATCAGATCACTGGGGTAGGGCCCAGGCATCAGGGATTTAAAAAAAAAAAAAAAAAGGATCATGCACCATGATTAAGTGGAATTTATTCAAGGTATGCAAGGATGGTACAACATTCATAAATCAATCAATGTGATACACCACATTAACAAAACAAAGGATACAAATCATATGATCATCTCAATAGATGTAGAAAAACCATTCAACAAAATTCAACACCAATTTATGATAAAGACTCTCAATAAAATGGGTGTAGATGGAACCTACCTCAACATAATAAACAACATATGTAATAAACCCACAGCTAACATCTCACTCAATGTTGAAAAACTGAAAGCTATCCCCCTGAGATCAGGAACAAGACAAGAATGCCCACTTTTACCACGCTTATTCAACACAGTATTGGACGTCCTAGCCAGAGCAATTAGGCAATAAAAAGAAATAAAATGCATTCCAATTGGAAACAGAGAAGTAAAAGTGTCATTTGCTGATGACATGATTTTTATATATATAAAACCCTAAAGACTCCACCAAAAACTATTAGAAATAATAAATGAATACAGTAAAGTTTCAGGATACAAAATCAATATACAAAATGCTGTTTCATTTCTATGTACTAATAATGAACTAGCTGCAAGAGAAATTAAGAAAATAATCCCATTTATAATCTCAACAAAAAGAAAAAAATACCTAGGAATAAATTTAACCAAGGGGTTGAAAGACCTGTACACTGAAAACTATAAGACATTGTTGAAAGAAACTGAAGATGGCACAAAGATATGGAAAAATATTCTGAGCTCATGGATTGGAAGAAATAACATTGTTAAAATGTCCCTATTACCTAAAGCAATCTGCAGATTCAAAGCAATCCTTATCAAAATCCCAAGAACCATTTTCACAGAGGTAAAAATTTTCCAAAATTTATATGGAACCACAAAAGATCCCAAATAGCCGAAGTAATTCTGAGGAAAAAGAACAAAGCTGAAGGTATCATACTCCCTGATTTCAAATTATACTGCAAAGCTATATTAATCAAGACAACATGGTATTGTTAGATAAACAGATGCACAGATCAATGGAATGAGATTGATATCCCTGAAACAAACCCACATATCCATGGATAATTAATTTATGACAAAGTAGTAAAGAACCTACAATGGAGAAAA
Source organism: Balaenoptera musculus (assembly GCF_009873245.2). Classification (NCBI taxonomy): domain Eukaryota; kingdom Metazoa; phylum Chordata; class Mammalia; order Artiodactyla; family Balaenopteridae; genus Balaenoptera; species Balaenoptera musculus. The sequence goes on along the minus strand of NC_045801.1, from coordinate 52,503,617 downwards.
GATAATCTCTTCAATAAATGATGTTGGGGAAACTGGACAGCCACATGCAAAAAAAAAGAAAAGAAAACAAAAGAAACTATACCACTATCTTACACCATACACAAAAAACAACTCAGAATAGGTTGAACACTTGAATGTAAGGTGTGAAACCATAAAACCTCTAGAAGAAAACAAAGGCAATAGTCTCATTGACATCAGTCTTAGCAATATCTTTCTGAATCTGTCTCCTCAGGTAAGGGAAACAAAGGCAAAAATAAACATATGGCACTGCATCTAACTAAAAAGTTCCTGCACATCAAAGGAAACCATGAACAAAACAAAAAGTAGAAATGGTAGAAAATATTTGCATATCATATCCCTAAAGGGGTTAATATCCAAAATACATAAAGAACTCATACAACTCAATGAAAAAAAAAAACAAAAACCTGATCAAAAAATGGGCAGAAGTTCTGAATAGACATTTTTCCAAAGAAGACAAACAAATGCCCAACAGACACATCAAAAAATGTTCAACATCACTAATTATTAGGGAAATGAAAATCAAAATCATAATGAGATATCACCTCACAACCATTAGAATGGCTATTATCAAAAAGGCAAGAAATAACAAGTGCTGAAGAAGACGATATAAAAGGGAAGTCTTGTGCACTGTTGGTGGGAAGATAAACTGGTGTAACCACTATGGAAAACAATATGAAGGTTCCTCAAAAACTTAAAAATATAATTACCATGTGATCCAGCTATTCCACTTTTGGATATTTATCTGAAGAACATGAAAACACTAATTCAGATATGTATATGCACCTGATGTTCACTGAAGCATTATTTACAATAGCCAAGACATGGAAACAACCTAAGTGCCTATCAATGGATGAATGGATAAAGAAGGTGTGTTTATATATATACATATATATATAAAGATATACCACTCAAACATAAAAAATGATGAAACCCTGTCATTTGCAACAACATCGATGGACCTTGAGGGAATTATGCTAAGTGAAATAAGTCAGATGGGGAATGGCAAATGCCATATGACTTTCCTCATATGTGGAATATAAAAACAAACAAAGAAACCAAAGTAAAAGAAACATATAGATACAGAAAACAGAGGAGCAGTTACCAGAGGGGAAAGTCTACATGGGTAAAAGGGGATAACTCTATGGCGACAAGTGGAAACTAAACTTTTGATGGTAAGCCCAATGTAGTATATACAGAAGTCAAAATACAATGCTGTACACATGAAACTTATATAATGTTATAAACCAATTTTACCTTGAAAAAAATTTTTAAGGAAAGGAAAATAACAAGATTTGCACATTCGTGAGATTTAAAATAAACTATGCAGATAAAATTCCCTGAGACTCCTGGCCTTCAGATCCTCCCTACTATAGACTATTCCCAAAATGATCTTTCTAATACAGATCAAATCAAGTTATTACTCTGCCTAAGAGAGAGAAAGCTAAACATCTAAACAGAGTATACAAAGCTCTTTACAACCTTGACTCAACCTTCTTTGTAATCTCCAATCACTCCCCACAATATTCTATGTCCCAGGGACATCAAACTAACTCATATTCCCCAAATATCCCATGCTGTCTACATCTCTGTTTTGCATGTATGTTTCCACTCCCTGGCATGTCTTCCTCCCTCTAGACCCATCTCATATTCATGGATTTGTTTACTCCCCCAATTCTTCTTTAAAGACCTTGCTTCAATGTTTGACATTTTTACAACTAGAATGTATCTACATACTACTTTTGTAATTAAAAGATTAAATATTCTATTCCAGAGAAAAAATTATGACCATATTTAAATATCAAGTTTTCTGTTATAATTTCCTGACACCCTTGCTTATTTAATTGTGTTTCTGTGTAGTTTGTACCTTCCTCAATTATTAATATCATAATAGGTTTATGTGTCTGCCTCCACACTGAGTCACTGAAGTAAGCAACATGTCTTATATCTCCCTCATCACCAAGTTCGAGAACGAGGCCCATAAAATGTGCACCAAATGTGCCCATGAAAGACTAAACAACATGGAATCACAGTTGCATCAGTTACTCTTGGGAAACCCGGATCAAAGCACATGTTAGAGCTTTTCTCTTCCAGAGCAGGAAACAGAGACAAATGTCAGAGGGCCCACTTTAGATTTCATACAGTATCTTAACAGTAATCTTCCTGTTCTGAAAACAGTCATGCACCTTGTTGTCCAATATAGTGGAGAAAATCACTAGACTAACCTTGCCCCCCAGAAACTGTTTACTCAATTCCTAAAACTTGTAACACTCAATATGCTTTTAAAAGGCAAGCTCTAGCATGGTTGATTAATTTCAACTATACTCTCTGGGTACACGATACCTGTGGAAGGCAATATTAGAAGAACTGATGGCATTTGTTTTTCTCTTTCTGACTTAACTTCACTCTGTATGACAGACTCTAGGTCCCTCCACCTCACTACAAATAACTCAATTTTGTTTCTTTTTATGAACCTAGTGGCAGGGCAGGAATAAAGACTCAGACATTGTCTTACAACAACATGATCTTTAACGTAGAACAGTGTCTCCAAAATCATTTTTTCATAAGATTTAATCAGGGGGTGCTTCTTAACATTCACATATCCAGGTCCTTCCCTGGAAATTCTCATTCAGTAAGTATGGAAAGGGACCTAGATATAATACTTTTTAATAAGCACCACATATGGTTTTTATGATCAGACAAGTTGGGATGTGTTTAATTAAATCAAGGCTGAAAATAATACAATGGCTAAATATAATTTTGAGTATCCTTAAATTAATTAAACAATCTTTAATTAAACTTTTATTTAATCCATGAGGATTATCAAGTCTTTTTTTGACAAGAGTGTCTAAATTCATGACCATTTATCATCTCCTAGATTAAGTATTTTACTGGAGTATAAACATTAATTGCATCTGAAGCACCTCCCTTTTAATTTTCAAAGTTCCTTACACTATCTCTATATTTTCCTCACCTTACATTGTATAATGTGATAACATCCTTTGAGGCATCAAAATTATAGCAAAGTGATCAACAAGCAATAAACTAAGATCAGTCACCAGGAATAGCAGAGAAAGGTGATCCACCAAAGCCTAAAATATTAATAGATGTGGGGGAGAAGCAAAGATTAGATCATAAGTCAGGGTAATATCTGAATCTGAAGAGTAAATCTAAGTTCAGATTTTGCATGAGTGCACAAACCACAAGAGAAGTTTAAGAAACAAATAATGGTAGATCCAGATAAATTTCTAGCACAGCGCTCCTCAAAGACAGACTCTTTAACCCCATAATAAGGGCTAAATCCCAGACAGCACACACCAGTATATTGAAATATTTTTATACTACTTGATAAATGGTCACTATTCTAAGTCTCCCATCCTTTCTAACCAAACCCCCCCCCACCCAGCAACCAAAGGGTTAATATCTGACACAGTAGAGGACCCCCCTAAACTCTGCTCCAGCCCTACTGCCAGCAATTATTCTGATTGCTTTAAGTCTACATCCTACAGGTGGTTAAATATTGTGATTATTACCCTGCTCACAGGATGCCTCCACTGATCTTTCAATGTACTCTTAAACACACACTTGAAACTACCAAAAAGAAATTTATTTTCTCCTAGAAAAAAATGAGTATTTGTCCTGTTATTCCAGCATCTGAATCTTTATGTCTTATTAACCTGAAAATGGCAGCCATGCCCTTTATTTGCATTGTGACTTTAAAATGAGACAGTGTATTTGTTGTACACCGGAAACTAACACAATATTGTTAATCAACTATATTTCAATTTTTAAAAATGTTAAACATAAAGCAAAAAAATGAGATAGTACATTAAATAGGTGCTTTATTTAGTTATTTTGCCAATTCTTAACTGAAAAATATTTTGCTATGTCTTTTCTACTACTACTGTGTAGCTTCCTTCTAAATTCTTCTAAAAAGAGCCAGAAAATAAATTAGTAGACATCTATTTAGCTCTAAGGGACGATGGTGAATGTTATTATATTTAAACATAGACCTAAACAAAGCAGTACAATTTAAATAGGAAAATTATTTTATCACACACTGGTACAATGTTTTTTTTTTTTTTTCTTTCATGGGCTCATTATGTAACTCAATTCCAGTTTTTTTTTTTTTTGAGGAAGGAATTGATTTAATTTTGTTTAATTCAGTCTTTTTTTTTTTATTCAAACAGAAAGTCACAAAAATTATAATCATCCTCATCAGTTCACTCAGTCCCATGTAATTAATTTTTTTCATCTTTATGTTTTGTTAACACTTTTACGAACTCATCAGTTTTCCATTAGAGTTCTGAAAATGCTTATTCATTCAGTTCAGCAGTATAGTCAGTTACCAGAAACCTGTACTTGTCAGAGTCTTTTCTATGAATTTCTTAAAGATGAAACCCTTTTATAGGAACTTTTTTGCAAAACCATCAGAGTACACCCAGAACTGTCTGTAAATGACAAAAGACTTAAAAATGACCATGGTTAAAGATTTGATGAAAGTTCATAATAATGTAATTGACAAGGAAATTTAGTTATTTCTGAGATATACATTTTAAAGTAATAACTAGAATTATGACTTATAACATTATACCAGAACATATAAGATTTTTAGAAATTTCATGTAATGTCTGAAACATTTATATTAACATATTTCCATACAAATAACCTAAAGAAAGTTTAGTATTAGTTGTATTTTTTTGATTGTTTCTTTGTTTTTTTATACTGCAGGTTCTTATTAGTCATCAATTTTATACACATCAGTGTATACATGTCAATCCCAATCGCCCAATTCAGCACACCACCATCCCCACCCCACTGTGGTTTTCCTGCTTTGGTGTCCATACATTTGTTCTCTACATCTGTGTCTCAACTTCTGCCCTGCAAACCGGTTCATCTGTACCATTTTTCTAGGTTCCACATACATGCGTTTACATACGATATTTGTTTTTCTCTTTCTGATTTACTCCACTCTGTATGACAGTCTCTAGATCCATCCACGTCTCAACAAATGACTCAATTTCGTTCCTTTTTATGGCTGAGTAATATTCCATTGTATATATGTACCACAACTTCTTTATCCATTTGTCTGTCGATGGGCATTTAGGTTGCTTCCGTGACCTGGCTATTGTAAATAGTGTTGCAATGAACATTGGGGTGCATGTGTCTTTTTGCATTATGGTTTTCTCTGGGTATATGCCCAGTAGTGGGATTGCTGGATCATATGGTAATTCTATTTTTAGTTTTTTAAGGAACCTCCATACTGTTCTCCATAATAGCTGTATCAATTTAAATTCCCACCAACAGTGCAAGAGGGTTCCTTTTTCTCCACACCCTCTCCAGCATTTGTTGTTTGTAGATTTTCGGATGATGCCCATTCTAACTGGTGTGAGGTGATACCTCATTGTAGTTTTGATTTGCATTTCTCTAATAATTAGTGATGTTGAGCAGCTTTTCATGTGCTTCTTGGCCATCTGTATATCTTCTTTGGAGAAATGTCTATTTAGGTCTTCTGCCCATTTTTGGATTGGGTTGTTTGTTTCTTTAATATTGAGCTGCATGAGCTGTTTATATATTTTGGAGATTAATCCTTTGTCCGTTGATTCGTTTGCAAATATTTTCTCCCATTCTGAGAGCTGTCTTTTCATCTTGTTTATGGTTTCCTTTGCTGTGCAAAAGCTTTGAAATTTCATTAGGTCCCATTTGTTTATTTTTGTTTTTATTTCCATTACACTAGGAGGTGGACAAAAAGATGTTGCTGTAATTTATGTCAAAGAGTGTTCTTCCTATGTTTTCCTCTAAGACTTTTATAGAGGTTGGTCTTACATTTAGGTCTCAAATCCATTTTGAGTTTATTTTTGTGTATGGTGTTAGGGAATGTTCTAATTTCATTCTTTTCCATAGAGCTGTCCAGTTTTCCCAGCACCACTTATTGAAGAGACGGTCTTTGCTCCATTGTATATCTTTGCCTCCTTTGTCATAAATTAGTTGACCATAGGTGCGTGGGTTTATCTCTGGGCTTTCTATCTTGTTCCATTGATCTACGTTTCTGTTGTTGTGCCAGTACTATATTGTCTTGATTACTGTAGGTTTGTAGTATAGTCTGAAGTCAAGGAGACTAATTCCCCCAGCTCCGTTTTTTTCCCTCAAACCTGCTTTGGCTATTTGGGGTCTTTTGTGTCTCCATACAAATTTAAAATGATTTTTTCTAGTTCCGTAAAAAATGCCATTGGTAACTTGATAGGGATTGCATTGAATCTGTAGATTGCTTTGGGTAGTAGAGTCATTTTCACAATATTGATTCTTCCAATCCAAGAACATGGTATATCTCTCCATCTGTTGGCATCATCTTTAACTTCTTTCATCAATGTCTTATAGTTTTCTGCATACGGGTCTTTTGTCTCCCTAGGTAGGTTTATTCCTAGGTATTTTATTCTTTGGTTGCAATGGTAAATGGGAGTGTTTCCATAATTTCTCTTTCAGATTTTTCATCATTAGTGTATAGGAATGCAAGAGATTTCTGTGCATTAATTTTGTATCCTGCAACTTTACCAAGTTCATTGATTAGCTCTAGTAGTGTTCTGGTGGCATTTTTAGGATTCTCTATGTATAGTATCATGTCATCTGCAAACAGTGACAGTTTTAATTCTTATTTTCCAATTTGTATTACTTTAATTTCTTTTTCTTCTGTGATTGCTATGGCTAGGACTTCCAAAACTATGTTGAATAATAGTGGTGAGAGTGGACATCCTTGTCTCATTCCTGATCTTAGAGAAAATGATTTCAGTTTTTCACCATTGAGAATGATGTTTGCTGTGGGTTTGTCATATATGGCCTTTATTATGTTGAGGTAGGTTCCTTCTATGCCCACTTTCTATATTTTTATCATAAATGGCTGTTGAATTTTGTCAAAAGCTTTCTCTGCATCTATTGAGATGATCATATAGTTTTTCTCCTTCAATTTGTTAATATGGTGTATCATGTTGATTGATTTGCGTATATTGAAGAATCCTTGCATTCCTGGGATAAACCCCACTTGATCATGGTGTATGATCCTTTTAATGTGCTGCTGGATTCTGTTTGCTAGTATTTTGTTGAGGATTTTTGCATCTATGTTCATCAGTGATATTGACCTGTAGTTTTCTTTCTTTGTGACATCTTTGTCTGGCTTTGATATCAGGGTGATGGTGGCCTCGTAGAATGAGTTGGGGAGTGTTCCTCCCTCTGTAATATTTTGGAAGAGTTTGAGAAGGATAGTTGTTAGCTCTTCTCTAAATGTTTGATAGAATTCGCCTGTGAAGCCATCTGGTCCTGGGCTTTTGCTTATTGGAAGATTTTTAATCACATTTTCAATTTCAGTGCTTGTGATTGGTCTGTTCATATTTTCTATTTCTTCCTGGTTCAGTCTCAGAAGGTTGTGCATTTCTAAGAATGTGTCCATTTCTTCCAGGTTGTCCATTTTATTGGCATAGAGTTGCTTGTAGTAATCTCTCATAATCGTTTGTATTTCTGCAGTGTCAGTGGTTACTTCTCCTTTTTCATTTCTAATTCTATTGATTTGAGTCTTCTCCCTTTTCTTCTTGATGAGTCTGGCTAATGGTTTATCAATTTTGTTTATCTTCTCAAAGAACCAGCTTGTAGTTTTATTGATCTTTGTTATTGTTTCTTTCATTTCTTTTTGATTTATTTCTCATCTGATCTTTATGATTTCTTTCCTTCTGCTATCTTTGGGGTTTTTTTGTTCTTCTTTCTCTAATTGATTTAGGTGCAAGGTTAGGTTGTTTATTCGAGAAGTTTCCTGTTCCTTAAGGTAGGCCTGTATTGCTATAAACTTCCCTCTTAGAACTGCTTTTGCTGCATCCCATAGGTTTTGGGTCGTCGTGTCTCCATTGTTATTTATTTCTAGGCATTTTTTGATTTCCCCTTTGATTTCCTCAGTGATCACTTCGATATTAAGTAGTGTATTGGTTAACCTCCATGCATTTGTATTTTTTACAGATCTTTTCCTGTAATTGATATCTAGTCTCATAGCGTTGTGGTCGGAAAAGATACTTGATACGATTTCAATTTTCTTAAATTTACCAAGGCTTGATTTGTGACCCAAGATATGATCTATCCTGGAGAATGTTCCATGAGCACTTGAGAAAAATGTGTATTCTGTTGTTTTTGGGTGGAATGTCCTATAAATATCAATTAAGTCCATCTTGTTTAATGTATCATTTAAAGCTTGTGTTTCCTTATTTATTCTCATTTTGGATGATCTGTCCATTGGTGAAAGTGGGGTATTAAAGTCCCCTACTATGACTGTGTTACTGTCAATTTCCCCTTTTATGGCTGTTAGTATTTGCCTTATGTATTGAGGTGCTCCTATGTTGGGTGCATAAATATTTACAATTGTTATATCTTCTTCTTGGATCGATTCCTTGATCATTATGTAGTGTCCTTCTTTGTCTCTTGTAATAGTCTTTATTTTAAAGTCTGTTTTGTCTGATATGAGAATTGCTACTCCAGCTTTCTTTTGATTTCCATTTGCATGGAATATCTTTTTCCATCCCCTCACTTTCAGTCTGTATGTGTCCCTAGGTCTGAAGTGGGTCTCTTGTAGACAGCATATATATGGGTCTTGTTTTTGTATCCATTCAGCCAGTCTGTGTCTTTTGGTGGGAGCATGTAATCCATTTACATTTAAGGTAATTATTGATATGTATGTTCCTATTCCCATTTTCTTACATGTTTTGGGTTTGTTATTGTAGGTGTTTTCCTTCTCTTGTGTTTCCTGCCTAGAGAAGTTGATTTAGCCTTTGTTGTAAAGCTGGTTTGGTGGTGCTGAACTCTCTCAGCTTTTCCTTGTCTGTAAAGGTTTTAATTTCTCCATCAAATCTGAATGAGATTCTTGCTGGGTAGAGTAATCTTGGTTGTACGTTTTTCTCCTTCATCACCTTAAGTATATCCTGCTCCTCCCTTCTGGCTTGCAGAGTTTCTGCTGAAAGATCAGCTGTTAAACTTATGGGGATTCCCTTCTGTGTTATTTGTTGTTTTTCGCTTGCTGCTTTTAATATGTTTTCTTTATTTTTAATTTTTGATAGTTTGATTAATATGTGTCTTGGTGTGTTTCTCCTTGGATTTTTCCTGTATGGGACTCTCTGTGCTTCCAGGACTTGATTAAATATTTCCTTTCCAATATTAGGGAAGTTTTCAACTATAATCTCTTCAAGTATTTTCTCAGTCCCTTTCTTTTTCTCTTCTTTTTCTGGGACCCCTATAATTTGAATGTTGGTGCATTTAATGTTATCCCAGAAGTCTCTGAGACTGTCCTCAGTTCTTTTCATTCTTTTTTCTTTATTCTGCTCTGCAGTAGTTATTTCCACCTTTTTATCTTCCAGGTCACTTACCCGTTCTTCTGCCTCAGTTATTCTGCTATTGATCCCTTCTAAAGAATTTTTAATTTCATTTATTGTGTTTTTCATCATTGCTTGGTTCCTCTTTAGTTCTTCTACGTCCTTGTTAAATGTTTCTTGCATTTTGTCTATTCTATTTCCAAGATTTTGGATCATCTTTACTATCATTATTCTGAATTCTTTTTCAAGTAGACTGCCTATTTCCTCTTCATTTGTTAGGTCTGGTGTGTTTTTACCTTGCTCCTTCATCTGCTGTGTGTTTTTCTGTCTTCTCGGTTTGCTTATATTACTGTGTTTGGGGTCTCCTTTTCACAGGCTACAGGTTCATAATTCCTGTTGTTTTTGGTATCTGTCTCCAGTGGCTAAGGTTGGTTCAGTGGGTTGTGTAGGCTTCCTGGTGGAGGGGACTAGTGACTGTGTTCCGGTGGATGAGGCTGTATCTTTTCTTTCTGGTGGGCACGTCCACATCTGGTGGTGTTTTTTGGGGTGTCTGTGGCCTTATTATGATTTTTGGCAGCCTCTCTGCTAATGGATGGGGCTGTGTTCCTGTCTTGCCAGTTGTTTGGCATAGGGTGTCCAGCACTGTAGCTTGCTGGTCGTTGAGTGAAGCTGGGTCTTGGTGTTGAGATGGAGCTCTCTGAGAGATTTTTGCCTTTTGGTATTATGTGGAGCTGGGAGTTCTCTTGTAGACTAATGTCCTGAAGTTGGCTCTCCCACCTCAGAGGCACAGCCCTGATGCCTGGCTGAAGCACCAAGAGCCTTTCATCCACACAGCTCAGAATAAAAGTGAGAAAAAATAGAAAGAAAGAGGATAAAATAAAATAAAGATAAAATAAAGCTATTATAATAAAAAAAAGAAAAAATTATTGAAAACTTATTAAGAAAAAAATTTTTAATTTTTTAAAATAAATTTTTTAATTTTTTAAAATAAAAATTAAGGAAAAAATTATTAAGAAAAAATTTATTAAGAAAAAAATTTTTTTTTAATTTTTAAAATAAAAAATAAGAAACATTTATTAAGAAAAAAATTTTTTAAGTAAAAAAAAAAAAAAAAAAAAATGGACGGACAGAACCCTAGGACAAATGGTGAAAGCAAAGCTATACAGACAAAATCTCACACAGAAGCGTACACATATACATTCACAAAAAGAGGAAAAGGGGAAAAAAATATTTCCTGCTCCCAAAGTCCACCTCCTCAATTTGGGATGATTCGTTGTCTATTCAGGTATTCCACAGATGCAGGGTACATCAAGTTGTCTGTGGAGCTTTAATCCGCTGCTTCTGAGGCTGCTGGGAGAAATTTCTCTTTCTCTTCTTTGTTTGCACAGCTCCCAGGGTTCAGCTTTGGATTTGGACCCGCCTCTGCATGTAGGTCGCCTGAGGATGTCTTTTCTTCGCTCCCACAGGACGGGGTTAAAGTAGCAGCTGCTTTGGGGGCTCTGGCTCACTCAGGGCGGGGGGAGGAAGGGGTACGGATGTGGGGCGAGCCTGCGGCCGCAGAGGCCATCATGACCTTGCAGCAGCCTGAGGCGTGCCATGCGTTCTCCCGGGGACATTGTCCCTGGATCACGGGACCCTGGCAGTGGCGGGCTGCACAGGCTCCTGGGAGGGTCAGTGTGGTTAGTGACCTGTGCTCGCACACAGGCTTCTTGGTGGTGGCAGCAGCAGCCTTAGCGTCTCATGCCCGTCTCTGGGGTCCGCGCTGATAGCCGCAGTTTGCGCCCGTCTCTGGAGCTCATTTAGGCGGCACTCTGAATCCCCTCTCCTCGCACACCAGGAAACAAAGAGGCAAGAAAGTCTCCTGCCTGCTCGGCAGCTCTAGACCTTTTCCTTGACTCCCTCCCGGCTAGCTGTGGTGCGCTAACCCCTTCAGGCTGTTTTCATGCCACCAACCCCAGTCCTCTCCCTGCGATCTGACCAAAGCCTGAGCCTCAGCTCCCAGTCCCCTCCCGCCCCAGCGGGTGAGCAGACAAGCCTCTCGGGCTGGTGAGTACTGGTAGGCACTGATCCTCCATCCAGAAATCTCTCCACTTTGCCCTCCGCACCTCTGTGGCTGCGCTCTCCTCTGTGGCTCCGAAGCTTCCTTCAGTTTGTTTTTGTAGGTCCTTTTCTTCTCTTGTGTTTCCCACTTAGAGAAGTTCCTTTAGCATTTGTTGTAGAGCTGGTTTGGTGGTGCTGTATTCTCTTAGCTTTTGCTTGTCTGTAAAGCTTTTGATTTCTCCATCGAATCTGAATGAGATCCTTGCCCTGTAGAGTAATCTTGGTTGTAGGTTCTTCCCTTTCATCACTTTAATTATATCATGCCACTCCCTTCTGGCTTGTAGAGTTTCTGCTGAGAAATCAGCTGTTAACCTTATGGGAGTTCCCTTGTATGTTATTTGTCGTTTTTCCCTCGCTGCTTTCAATAATTTTTCTTTGTCTTTAATTTTTGCTAATTTGATTACTATGTGTCTCGGCGTGTTTCTCCTTGGGCTTATCCTGTATGGGACTCACTGCGCTTCCTGGACTTGGGTGGCTATTTCCTTTCCCATGTTAGGGAAGTTTTCGACTATAATCTCTTTAAATATTTTCTCGTGTCCTTTTTCTCTCTCTTCTCCTTCTGGGACCCCTATGATCCGAATGTTGTTGCGTTTAATCTTTTCCCAGAGGTCTCTTAGGCTGTCTTCATTTCTTTTCATTCTTTTTTCTTTATTCTGTTCTGCAGCAGTGAATTCCACCATTCTGTCTTCCAGGTCACTTATCCATTCTTCTGCCTCAGTTATTCTGCTATTGATTCCTTCTAGTGTAGTTTTCATTTCAGTTATTGTATTGTTCATCTCTGTTTGTTCTTTAATCCTTCTACGTCTTTGTTAAACATTTCTTGTATCTTTTCAATCTTTGCCTCCATTCTTTTTCTGAGGTCCTGGATCATCTTCACTATCATTATTTTGAAATCTTTTTCTGGAAGGTTGCCTATCTCCACTTCATTTAATTGTTTTTCTGGGGTTTTATCTTGTTCCTTCATCTGGTATATAGTCCTCTGCCTTTTCATCTTGTCTATCTTTCTGTGAATGTGGTTTTTTTCCCACAGGCTGCAGGATTGTAGTTCTTCTTGCTTTTGCTGTCTGCCCTCTCGTGGATGAGGCTATCTAACCAATTCCAGTTTTCTCTGGTAATTCTGTTTCTTATTGAAATGGCTGGGCTTTCTCATTAAAACAATTCACAGAAATTCATTTATGCACCAGCCTATCTGTGTGGTGAATGGAATTAGTGAGTTGCTTAGACTAGATGTCTAGGGGCAAGACGTTTATTTCTTTCATTAGGACCTGGAAAAAGGCTTTCACAACCATGTTCTCTGTGTCCTCCCATGAACATGCATATATGGGCAAAGTCAGAGTTTTTCCATCTTTGCAGAAGCATAAAACTCTTCACAGAAAATGTTGCACAAAAGCTCACCAGATAAGCAGTGTTTCTCCAGTTAAAGGGAAATTGGTGGTGTGGGGTGGAGGGGAGGAGGAAGTACTCACGATTCCACAAAGCACAGTGTGAAATCCACAAAAAATATGATCACTAATATCCTTTCCAACTCTAAAACTTCAATGAGAATTCTATAATGTGTTCCTACTGCTTGGGTTGTTCAATTAGACCTAATGGAGGCTCAAATGATAAAGACCAAACTAGTACAAACATACAGTGGAGGACACTAGTCTGTTACCCATAATATAAAAGAAATGACAAAAAGTGGACAAAGTTTTGCAGTTTTAACTCATTCTCAATCCCTTCATATCTCATTATGTAATCAAAACCAAATATCAATTGAAGATAAAGTAATATCGGATAAAATAAAATAATTGTAAGTCACATTGACTATGAGCATTTAGCTGTGGTGATACATATATATCATATATACAATATCTGTACATTTCATATTTATACATTCATACATTTTCATACCTCCAATATATATGCATAAATTTATACATATTCCTCTTCCAAAGTTTCCCTTGGTTATTTCATTTGGGGGACTTCTATGTCCCTAACCAGATTCTAAGTTAGACCCCCCAAAACCACTGCTCCTATATAATGATTGCAATTATTCTTGGATTACCATTATTAATCCAATGATTTGAAAAACTTAATAAAAGCTGGAAACTACAAAATCTAATCCATATTGCACAGGATAACAGGAGTTATCTGTTAAAAAAGTAAATTTGATTACATAATTACTGTGTTCAAAACACTCCATAGTTTCCCACCTCCCTTAGACTGAATATGAAATCCAAGACCTTTCATGATTTGGCCTATGTGGACCTCACCAGCCTCATCTTGTCCCACTACCTACCTGCCACTTCTGTTCCTGAGGTGGCAGTTTGGCTTTCTCTCAGTTCCATGTTCTCTCCCATGTCGTTGGGAACTTATTTATGCCATCCCTCAGCCTGTAAAACAAGTCTTTTCAGCCAGCTGCTTTAACAGTCTATTCATCTTGCAGACTTCAGCTTGGGCCTCACTTCTTCAGAGAAGCCTTCCTTGACCCAGTCTATGTTAGGTATCCTGATATGTATTCCAATAGCATCATATCTTTTCACAAAACTTTGCATATTTGAAACAGTTCAATTTGTCATTTTTAATTATTTGGTTCATTTCTGAAGTCTTGTTTCCAGTAAATTCCATATGGAAAGGACCACGTCTATCTTGCTTATCTGCATAACGCCAGCACCTCTCATAGTACCTGGCATTTGACAGTATTCAATAAATATTTATTGACAACAAAGTGCACTTGGAAAATTCACAAATTTCTGAATTCATTCTTTAATGGCTCTTAGTGGTTTTTAACTGACTTTCTTATAACTAAAAAAATTTTTTTACTTTTTAATTTTCTTTTGTTATAAAAGATTTTATGATGCCTTCAAATTCTTGAACTAAATGGAATACTCTGAATATATATGTTTTTATAGAGCCATCTAGTGTCCATTTTGTTTAGTGAAGCTAAAAATAAAATAAGGCCAAAAAATAATAACAGTATGCTTAACAATGAAGAATGCATAATCTCCATCTGGCAGTGGCAATTTAACACATCAATTGGCCACTTGAATAACTTTTTTTCCTGAACTTCCTCTGCCTTTCACCATGTAGACACTGTATTAGTCATTCTAGAATTCTGGTAACTAAAAATTTGATGAGAGATGTTTGGCTAATGTGGTATCTTGAACAAATGTGCTGCTACCTGCTCCCTCCTGAAACCTAAAACTTTAGGAATTGAATAAAATATGCATAAACATATAAGGATAAAGAAAAGAAGATAGGAAACAGCAGATAAGAGATATATTGAAATTTTGGAACCTAGGAAAAAGAAGAATGGATGGTAATTGATGTCACCATTAAAGCTAAAAGCTACAGAAGACAGTGGTGGAACCTGGTAAGAAGATGAACCTCAGAGTATCTCAGAAATTAAAGATATAGGTACACCCTTCTCAAGAAGGTCCTGTAGGATATATAGGATAAATGGTTTATACTCCAGTAGAGTATAAACTAAGAAAAAAAAAATAACATGGTATCCAGGACACAGAATATCCAAAAAAGGAAAGAGGTAAAGGGAATTTCCAGGATGGTCAAGTAGGGAACTCTCAGAACTCCAGCTACAAAGTAGCATAGAAAACAACCAATACAAATTAAAGCAGAAAGACGGGGTCTCTAAGAAATATTTAAAAAACAAAAAAACAAAACAATCTGCTGTTTGAATAAATGGAGAGGATATTACAGTTCTTCCAGAATATTTGGGAATGAATTAGACATAGATAGATGAAAATTTTTTGAAAGACAAGAAAAAATATAAAAACAATAAATTTCCCAGCTGAGAATCATATTTAAAAAGTAATAATAATGTAAAAATTAAATATTGATTTAATCAATTGTGATATAACTACATGGAGAAGATGGGAAGAGAGAAACTAGTGGGGGTGGTGGATGCATATAAAATAACTAAATTTCTTTAGCTAAATATTTTAATATCTGAACTAAAAAATTTTAATTAAAAATCAATTACATCATTTAGAATATGGAAGCAAACTCAGAAAAGAACAGGAAGTAGTTTGAGATGATCAAGATGGCAGAATAGGAGGACCTTGAGGTCACATCACCTTATGAATTCATCAAAAATACATCTACATGTGGAGAAACTCTCACTAAAAGACAACTGAAGACTGGCAGAAAGACTGTTCTACAACCAAGGCTGTAAAGAAAAATCCACCTGGAGAAACAATGAAGGCCAAACCCACGCCCCTACCAGGGAACACAGAAGAAGAAGAAGAGAATATCACGGGCTTGAGGATCTTCCCTGGGGCATAAGGAGTCAGCTGCATATTGGGCACCCCATCCCTGGAGTCTGACACCAGGAAGATGAGTCCCCTTAAGTGGTTTGAAAAGCAGTGGGACATAATAAAGGGCTGTGGGAAATCAAGACTCCACCAGTGAAGAGCACACACACAGCCTTGTTTCCTCCCAGGAATTGCACTGAGGAAGCAAATTGAAAACTGTCTGAGGCCCTGGCCGATTTTCTGAAACTGCCAGAGCACTCACCACAGCCCATACTGGCACCTGCCCCAGCTACTCTTGCTCCAGTGCTGCTCTCCACTAGAGAGAGGTGCCATTGCCAAGGAGAGTGTGCAAATTAGAGGAAACTGAACCAGCTTAGACCTGACCCTCAGGGTTTATGGTCCAGGACTCTGAGATCCATCCCCATCCCCAATAAAACAATGATGGCCATTGAACAGAGAAGCCCTAACTCACACCTGGCTCTGGCTAGAGCCCCTCCATCTCCAGCCCCACCTACCAGCAAGGTGGGAGCTGCCAGCACACCTCAGGGAAAAAGAAACACATGCCAACTTTAGATCCAGCTTTCCCATCAAAGCCACTGGGCACATACAGACTGCATAAGGATGCTCCCACACAAGGACAACCCTTCAAGACTGTTTCATCTAATCTCATAGAGACAGAGAAAGGTAAATAAAATGAAAAGACAGAAGAATACATTTCAAAAAAAGAACAAGAAGAAAACCCTGAAAAAAATCCTAAAGAGACAGAAATAAATAATTTACCAGATAAACAGTTCAAAACAATAGCGATAAGACTGCTAACAACTTGGGAAAGAGTAGATGAACACGGTGAGAATGTTA
Source organism: Balaenoptera musculus (assembly GCF_009873245.2). Taxonomy (NCBI): domain Eukaryota; kingdom Metazoa; phylum Chordata; class Mammalia; order Artiodactyla; family Balaenopteridae; genus Balaenoptera; species Balaenoptera musculus. Next base: position 52,487,050 of record NC_045801.1, on the reverse strand, counting down.
ACAAGGAACTAGGATATATGAAAAAGAACCAGAGCTGAAAAATATAATAACTGAAATTTTAAAACACACTAGAAAGAATTAAAAACAGACTAGATGATACAGAAGAATGCATAAGCAACCTGGAAGATAAAATAATGGAAATCACCCAATCAGAACAGAAAAAAAAAAAATTTCATGAGAACAGTTTAAGCCTCTTATGGTGCAACATCAAGTGTACTAACATTTGCATGGTAGGAGTCCCAGAAGGAGAAGAGAGAGAGAAAAGGGTCAAAAATATATTTGATGAAATTATGACTGAAAACATCCCAAAGCTGAAGAAGGAAACAGATTCCCAGGTACAGGAACCAAAGAGAGTCCCAAACAAGACGAACTCATAGAAACCTACAAGAAGACACATCATAATTAAAATGTCAAAAGTTAAAGAGAGAATTTTAAAGGCTGCAAAAGAAAACAAAGGAACCCCATAAGGCTATCAGCTGATTTTTCTGCAGAAACGTTGCAGGTCAGAAGGGAGTGGCATGATATATTTGAAGTGCTGAAAGGAAAAAACCTAAAACCTAGGATACTCTACCCACAAGGTTATCATTCAGAATTGAAGGAGAGATAAAGAGAGCTTCTCAGACAAGCAAAAGCTAAAAGAGCTCATCAATACTACAACAACATTACAAGAAGTGTTAAAGGATCCTCTTTAAGTGGAAAAGAAAAGGCTACAAAAAGAGGTAAGAATTTATAGAAAAGGAAAAATCCCACTCATAAAGGCAAATATATAGTAAAGGATATGGGTCAACCACTAAAATAAGCTAGTACAAAGACTGAAAGACAGAAATTGTAATATCAACTATAACTACAATAAACAGTCAAGGGATAGACATGAAGATGTAAAATATAAAAACAGAAGTACAGAATGTGGGGGGACAGGGGAGTAAAAACGTAAATCCTTAGAATGTGTTTGAACTTAAATGACTACCAGTTTAAAACAAGTAGATATAGTTATAGGTCAAAATATATAAGCCCCATGGTAACCACATCACAAACCTATAATAGATACATAAAAACTAGAGAGAAAAGAACACAAGCATACCACTGAAGCAAATCATTAAACCACAAGGGAAGAAACTAAAAGAAGAAGAAAAGAACAGAGAAGAACTACAAAAACAATGATAAAACAAGTAACAAAATGGCAATAAGTACAAACCATCAATAATCACTTTAAGTGTCAATGGAGTAAATGCTCCAAGCAAAAATCATAGGGTGGCTGATTAGATAAAAAATAAGACCCATCTATATGCTGCCTACAAGACTCACTTCAACGCTAGACACACACAGATTGAAAGTGAGTGGATAGAAAAATATATACAATGCAAATGGAAACTAAAAGAAAGTTGGGGTAGCAATATCATATCAGACAAAGCAGACTTTAAAATGAAAACTACAACAGAAAACAAAGAAGGGCATTACATAATGACGAAGGGATCAATACAAGAAGAGGCTATACTATATGGGAAAATAATCTAAAAAGAGTGGATATATATATATAACAGATTCACTTTGCTGTACACCTGAAACAAACACAACATTATAAATCAAGTATACCCCAATAAAAAAAAGAAGTTATAGCATTTGTTAACATATATGCACCTAATATAGGAGCATGTAAATATATAAAGCAAATATAAAGAGATGTAAAGAAAGAAATTGACATAAAAGGAAATCATCAAACCACAAACAGAAAAACAAAAAGAAAAAGAAAGGAACAAAGACGAAACAAAGAATCAACTGAAAAACAAGGTTTGAAATGGCAATAAATACACATGTATCAATAATTACCTTAAATGTCAATGGACTGAATACTCCAATCAAAAGACATAGAGTGACAGACCAGATAAAAAAACAAAAGCCTACAATATGCTGCCTCAAGAGACCCATCAAAGGGCAAAGGACATAGATTGAAAGTGAGGGGATGGAAAAAGATATTTCATGCTAATGGAAATGACAAGAAAGCAGGAGTTGCAACACTCCTATCAGACAAAACAGACTTTAAAGCAAAGGCTATAAAGAATGATAAAGAAGGACACTATATAATGATAAAAGGATCAATACAAGAAGGGTATTTTACACTCATCAATATATATGCACCTAATATCGGAGCACCCAAATACATAAAACAAATACTAACAGACATAAAGGGAGAAATCGATAGGTATACAATAATAGTAGGAGACTTTTACACCCCACTCACATTAATGACCAGATTTTCCACACAGGGAATCAATAAGACAACAGAGGTCCTAAATTATACAATAGAACAATTAGGTTTAATTGATATTTTCAGGACACTACAACCAAAAAAAACAGAATATACATTCTTTTTAAGTTCACATGGAACATTCTCTAGGATTGACCACGTCCTAGGGCATAAAACTAACCTCAACAAATTTAAGAGTCTATAAATTATTTCAAGCATCTTCTCTGACAACAATGGCATGAAGCTAGAAATCAACCACAAGAAAAGAATGAGAAAAAAATGTTTACATGGAGACTAAATAACATGCTATTAAAAAACCAATGGGTCAATGAGAATAAAAAGGAAATTAAAAAATACTTTGAGACAAATGACAATGAAAACACAACCATGCAAAATCTATGAGATGCAGCAAATGCAGTTCTAAGAGGGAAGTTCATAATGATACAAGCCTTCATCAAAAAGCAAGAAAAATCTCAAGTAAACAACCTAACCTACCACCTAAAAGAATTAGAAAAAGAAGAACAAACAAAACCTAAAGTCAGCAGAAGGAAGGAAATAATAAAGATCAGGGAGGAAATAAATAAAATAGAGATTAAAAAAATAATAGAAAAAATCAACAAAACCAAGAGATGGTTCTTTGAAAGGGTAAATAAAATTGACAAAACTCTGACCAGGCTCACCAAGAAGAAAACAAGAGAGAACCCAAATAAACAAATAAGAAATGAAAAAGGAGAAATTGCAACTGATACCACAGAAATTTAAAAAAACCATAAGCAAATACTATGAACAATTAAATGCCAACAAATTTGACAATGTAGAAGAAATGGACAACTTTCTAGAAACATACAGCCAACCAAAATTGAATCAAGAAGAAATAGATTATTTGAACAAACTTCTAGATCACTAGAAGTGAAATAGAATTTGTAATTTAAAAAACTTCCTGCAAACAAAAGTACAGGACCATATGGCTTCACAGGCAGATTCTACCAAACATACAAAGAAGAACTTATAGTGATTCTTCTCAAACTCTTCCAGAAGAATGAAGAAGAAGGAATACTCCCAAAGACATTCTATGAAGGCACAATCACCCTGATACCAAAACCAGACAAAGTAACCACCAAAAAAAAAAATGACAGGCCAATATCTTTGATGAATATAGATGCAAAAATTCTCAACAAAATATTAGCAAACCAAATCCAACAACACATAAAAAAGATCATACACCAAGACCAAGTGGGATTCATCCAGGTTCACAAGGATGGTTCAACATACACATATCAATCTATGTAATACACCACAAAAGAAAAGTCAAAAACCACATGGTCCTCTCAATAGATACAGAAAAGAATTTGACAGCATTCAACAACCATTCATGATAAAAACTCTTACCAAAGTGGGAATAGAGGGAACATATCTCAACATAATAAAAGCCATTTATTACAAACCTACAGCCAATATAATACTCGATGGTGAAAAGCTGAAAGCTTTCCCAGTAAAATCTAGAATAAGACAAGGATGCCCACTCTCACCACATCTCTTCAAAATAGTATTAGAAGTCTTAGCCACAGCAATCAGACACGAAAAAGAAATAAAGAATATCTAAATTGGAAGGGAAGAGGTAAAATTGTCACTATATGCAGACAACATGATACTATATATAGAAAACCCTAAGGAATCCACACAAAAACTACTAATTCTAACAAATGAATTCAGCAAAGTAGCAGGATACAAGATTAACATTCAGAAATTGGTTGCGTTCCCTTACACTAACAATGAAATATCAGAAAGGGAATGTAAAAAAAAAAAAATACCTTTTCAAATTGCACAAAATAAAATAAAATACCTAGGAATAAACCTGACCAAGAAAGTGAAAGACTTATATGCTGAGAACTATAAAACACTAACAAAGGAAATAAAAAAGGATTCAAAGAAATGGAAAGATATTCCATGCTCTTGGATTGGAAGGATTAATACTGTTAAAATGGCAATACTACCAAAAGCAATCTACAGATTTAATGCAATCCCTATCAAATTGCTCATGACATTTTTCACAGAACTAGAACAAATAATCCAAAACTTTATATGGAACTGTAAAAGACCTGGAATTGCCAGAACAATCCTGAAAAACAACAACAACAACAACAATAAAAATGCAGGAGGCATAACTCTCCCAGATTTCAGACAATACTACAAAGCTACAGTAATCAAAACAGTGTGGTACTGGTACAAAAACAGGCATATGGATCAATGGAACAGAATACAGACCCCAGAAATAAACCCAAACACATACAGTCAATTAATCTGCGAAAAGAAGGCAAGAATATAAAATGGGAAAAGGACTATCTCTTCAGCAAGTGGTACTGGGAAAGCTGGACAGCTGCAAGTAAATCAACGAAGCTTTTAAAGTAATTTTTATTGGAGTAAGTTTGCTTTACAAGGTTGTGTTAGCTTCCACCGCACAACAAAAGGAATCAGCCATACACATACAGATATACCCTCCCTTTTTGACTTCCCTCCAATTTAGGTTACCACAGTGCATTAGGTATCATTCCCTGTGCTATACAGTAGGTTCCAATCAGTTGTCTATTTTATACATAGTATCAAAAATGTATATGTGTCAATCCCAGTCTTCCAATTCCTCCCTCCCCACCACTTTTCCCCTTGGTATCCATACATTTGCTCTCTACATCTATGTCTCTATTCTGCTTTGCAAAAAAGATCATCTATACCATTTTTCTAGATTCCACATATACGAGTTATTATACAATATTTTCTCTTTCTGACTTACTTCATGCTGTATGACACTCTCAATATCCATCCACATCTCTACAATGACCCAATTTCGTTCCTTTTTATGGCTGAGTAATATTCCACTGGATATATGTACCACAACCTCTTTATCCATTCCTCTGTCAATGGACATTTAGGTTGCTTGCAAGCCCTGGCTGTTGTAATTAGTGATGCTATGAACATTAGAGTGCACTTATTTTCTTGAATTAGGGTTTCCTCTAGGTATATGTCCAGTAATGGGATTGTTGGGTCATATGGTAATTCAATGTTTAGTTTCTTAAGAAACCTCCATACTGTTTCCCCTAGTGGCTCTAACAATTTACATTCCCTCCAACAGTGTATGAGGGTTCCCTTTTCTCCACACCCTGTCCAGCATTTATTGTTTGTAGATTTGTTTTAACATCTTTATTGGAGTATCATTGCTTTACAATGGTGTGTTAATTTCTGCTTTATAACAAAATGAATCAGTTATACATATACATATGTTCCCATCTCTCGTCCCTCTTGCATCTCACTCCCTCCCACCGTCCCTATCCCACCCATCTAAGTGGTCACAAATCACCAAGCTGATCTCCCTGTGCTATGCGGCTGCTTCCCACTAGATATCTATTTTATGTTTGGTAGTGTATATATGTCCCTACCACTCTCTCACTTTGTCACAGCTTCCCCTTCCCTTTCCCCATATCCTCAAGTCCATTCACTAGTAGGTTTGTGTCTTTATTCCCGTCTTGCCCCTAGGTTCTTCATGACCTTCTTTTTTCTTTCTTTCTTAGATTCCATATATATGTGTTAGCATATGGTATCTGTTTTTCTCTTTCTGACTTACTTCACTCTGTATGACAGACCTAGGTCCATCCACCTCACTACAAAAAACGCAACTTCATTTCTTTTTATGGCTGAGTAATATTCCATTGCATATATGTGCCACATCTTCTTTATCCATTCATCTGTTGATGGACACTTAGGTTGCTTCATTGTCCTACCTATTGTAAATAAAGCTGCAATGAACATTTTGGTACATGACTCTTTTTGAACTATGGTTTTCTCAGGGTATATGGCCAGGAGTGGGATTTCTGGGTCGTAAGGTAGTTCTATTTTTAGTTTTTTAAGGAACATCCATACTGTTCTCCATAGTGGCTGTATCAATTTACATTCCCATTAACAGTGCAAGAGGGTTCCCTTTTCTCCACAACCTCTCTAGCATTTAATGTTTGCAGATTTTTTGATGATGGCCATTCGGACCAGTGTGAGATGATATCTCATTGTAGTTATCATTTGCATTTCTCTAATGATTAATGATGGTGAGCACTCTTTCATGTGTTTGTTGGCAATCTGTATATCTTCTTAGGAGAAATGTCGATTTAGGTCTGCTGCCCATTTTGGACTGCGTTGTTTGTTTTTTTGATATTAAGCTGTATGAGCTGCTTGTATATTTTGAAGATTAATACTTTGTCAGTTGCTTTGATTGCAAATATTTTCTCCCATTCTAAGGGTTGTCTTTTTGTCTTGTTTATGGTTTCCTTTGCTGTGCAAAAGCCTTTAAATTTCATTAGGTCCCATTTGTTTATTTTTGTTTTAATTTTCATTACTCTAGGAGGTGGGTCAAAAAGATGTTGCTGTGATTTATGTCAAAGAGTGATCTGCCTATGTTTTCCTTTAAGAGTTGTATAGTGTCTGACCTTATATTGAGGTCTTTAATCCATTTTGAGTTTATTTTTCTGTATGGTGTTAGGGAGTGTTCTAATTTCATTCTTTTACATGTAGCTGTCCAGTTTTCCCAGCACCACTTATTGAAGAGGCTGCCTTTTCTCCATTGTATATTCTTGCCTCCTTTATCAAAGATAAGGTGCCCATATGTGTGTGGGTTTATCTCTGGGCTTTCTACCCTGTTCCATTGATCTACATTTCTGTTTTTGTGCCAGTACCATAGTGTCTTGATTACTGTAGCTTTCTAGTGTAATCTGAAGTCAGGGAGCCTGATCCCTTCAGCTCCGTTTTTCTTTTTCAAGATTGCTTTGGCTATTCGGGGTCTTTTGCATTTCCATACAAATTGTGAAATTTTTTGTTCTAGTTCTGTGAAAAATGCCAGTGGTAGTTTGATAGGGATTTCATTGAATCTGTAGATTGCTTTGGGTAGTAGAGTCATTTTCACAATGTTGATTCCTCCAATCCAAGAACATGGTATATCTCTCTATCTATTTGTATCATCTTCAATTTCTTTCATCAGTGTCTAATAATTTTCTGCATACAGGTCTTTTGTCTCCTTAGGTAGGTTTATTCCTAGATATTTTATTGTTTTTGTTGCAGTGGTAAATGGGAGTGTTTTCTTAATTTCACTATCAGATTTTTCATCATTAGTGTATAGGAATGCTAGAGATTTCTGTGCATTAATTTTGTATCCTTCTACTTTACCAAATTCATTGATTAGCTCTAGTAGTTTTCTGGTAGCATCTTTAGGATTCTCTATGTATAGTATCATGGCATCTGCAAACAGCGACTGCTTTATTTCTTCTTTTCCAATTTGGATTCCTTCTATTTCTTTTTCTTCTCTGATTGCTGTGGCTAAAACTTCCAAAACTATGTTGAATAGTAGTGGTGAGAGTTGGCAACCTTGTCTTGTTCCTGATCGTAGTGGAAATGGTTTCAGTTTTTCACGACTGAGGACGAAGTTGGCTGTGGGTTTGTCATATATGGCCTTTATTATGTTGAGGAAAGTTCCGTGTATGCCTACTTTCTGCAGGGTTTTTATCATAAATGGGTGTTTAATTTTGTCAAAAGCTTTCTCTGCATCGATTGAGATGATCATATGAATTTTCTTCTTCAATTTGTTAATATGGTGTATCACATTGATTGATTTGCGTATATTGAAGAAGCCTTGCATTCCTGGAATAAACCCCACTTGATCATGGTGTATGATCCTTTAAATGTTCTGTTGGATTCTGTTTGCTAGTATTTTGTTGAGGATTTTTGCATCTACGTTCATCAGTGATCTTGGCCTGTAGTTTTCTTTCTTTGTGACATCTTTGTCTGGTTTTGGTATCAGGGTGATGGTGGCCTCATAGAATGAGTTTGGGAGTGTTCCTCCCTGTGCTATATTTTGGAAGAGTTTGAGAAGGATAGTTGTTAGCTCTTCTCTAAATGTTTGATAGAATTCACCTGTGTAGCCATCTGGTCCTTGACTTCCGTTTGTTTGAAGATTTTAAATCACAGTTTCAATTTCATTACTTGTGATTGGTCTGTTCATATTTTCTATTTCTTCTTGGTTCAGTCTTGGAGAGTTGCAGTTTTCTAAGAATTTGTCCATTTCATCCTGGTTGCCCATTTTATTGGCCTATGGTTGCTTGTAGTACTCTCTTATGATCCTTTGTATTTTTATGGTGGCAGTTGTAACTTCTCCTTTTTCATTTCTAATTTTACTGATTTGAGTCCTCTCCTTTTTTTTCTTGATGAGTCTAGCTACAGGTTTATCAATTTTGTTTAGCCAAACTACCAGCTTTTAGTTTTATTGATCTTTGCTATCATTTCCTTTGTTTCTATTTCAATTATTTCTGCTCTGATCTTTATGATTTCTTTCCTTCTACTAATAAATTACTGAAGTTACATACACACCCTCACACCATGCACAAAAGTAAACTCAAAACGGCTTAGGCAAAATATTCTCTGACATAAACTGTAGCACTGTTTTCTTAAGTCAGTCTCCCAAGACAATAGAAATAAAAACAAAGATAAACAAATGGGATCTAATCAAACTTAAAAGCTTTTGCATAGCAAAGGAAACCATTAAAAAAAGAATATTAGAAACCTTCAAGATGGCGGAGGAGTAAGATGTGGTTATCATCTTTCTCCCCCCAAATACATCAAGAATACTTCTACATGTGGAACAACTCTTACAGAACACCTACTGAAAGCTGGCAAGGGACCTCAGACTTCCCAAAAGGCAAGACAATCTCCAAGTAACTGAGTAGGGTAAATGAAAAAGAAAGAGACAAAGGAATTGGGACAGACCTGCCCTTCTCAGAGGGAGCTGTGAAAGTGGAAAAGTTTCCACACACTATGAAGCCCACTCACTGGTGGGGACGTGGGGGCAGTTTCAGAGTCTTCGAGGAGAGGGCAGCAACAGGGGTGCAGAGGACAGAATGGAGAGATTCTGGCACGAAGGACCAGTGCTGAACAGCACTCACCAGCCTGAGAAACTTGTCTGCTCGCCTGCTGGGGAAGGTGGGTGTTGAGTGCTGAAGCTCGGGCTTCAGAGGTCAGACCCCAGTGTGATGGCTGGGGTTGGCTCCATGAGGACAGCCTGGAGGGAGCTAGTGTGACGCAGCCAGCTAGGAGGGAGTCCAGGAAAAATCCTGGGCAACCCAGAAAGGCAGGAGACCTTTGATGCAGGGTTCAAGAGGAGAGGGGCAGCCCACCATAGGAACTTCCTGCTCTGTGGGCTCACAGATGGCAGGGAACCATCTATGCGAGCATGAGCATGAGATTTTATCTCAGACGCCAGAGACTGCTGCCACCAAGGGTCTTGTGTGCAAGTGCAGGTCAGTACCCACACCTTCCCAGGAGCTTGTGCAGCTCGCCACTGCCAAGGGTCCTGTGATCCAGAACCAATTTCCCCAGGGGAACGCACATTGCACCTCAGGCTCTTGCAACTTCAGGCTGGCCTCTGCCACCTCAGGCACTCCCTGCACATCCCAATTGTAACTAACGTATCCCTCCTTCTCTCTGGCCTGAGTGAGTAAATTAGCCCTAATCAGCCACTGCTTTAGCCCCCTCTTGCCTGGGGTGGGGGGGAACAAACACCTAAGGGTGGCTCATACACAGAAGCAGGGCCAAAACCAAAGCTAAAACCCAGGAACTGTGCAACCAAAGAAGACAAATGGAAATATCCCCATGCAGCTGCAGGAGAAGTGGATTAAATCCCTGCAATCCACTGGGTAAACCCTGAATCTGTGGAATATCTGAATAGATAATGATTGTTCCCACAATTGAGACTGTGGACTTTGGGGGCAACTATGGACTTTGCGGGAGTACACGCAGGGGTAAAGCCAGATCAGAGCCTGAGCTGGCCCCACAGTGCCCACAGCAGGTCCAGAGACCTACCAGCAAGTATTGGAGGACTTCCTGGGAAGGCAGGGATTAGCTGTGGCTCACTGTGGGGACAAACACACTGACAGCTAATGTCACAGGAAAATATTATTACTAATTTTTTTCTTTTTTTTCTTTTGTTCTGTTACTCTTGTTTTATTATTTTTTTTAATTTTAATTTTTCATTTACTTTTTCTTTTCTTTGGTTTTTTGTTTTTATTTTTAATACATTTTTATTTCATTTACAATTTTTTCCTATTTCTACTGTAATTTTTCATTATATTGTTATATCATTGTTTTTGTTTTTTTCTTTGTTTTGTTTTTTTTAATCTTATTTTTAAATACATTTTATATTTTTCTATTTTTTCTACTTTGTGTTTTGTATTTTTTCCTTTTGTTTTCATCTTTCTTTTCTATTTACATTTTTTTATTGTTTTTGTGTGTTTCTTTTATGCTTTCTTTGCCTTTTTTAAGTTTGCTTTCTGCGTTTGATTTGTTTTTGGATTTAATGTTTTCTTAGTTTAGTTTTTAGTGTTTATTTTCATTTTGGGGTTGCTTTGTTGGTTTGATTGCCCTCTTTTTTTAGTTTTCTCTCTTATTTTCTTTGTCTTCTTTTTCTTTTCATTTCTTTTCTTTTAGTGAGTGTATGTTTCTTTGTGTAATTTTGTCCGTTTAGGCTCCCCCACCTGGAACCCTACAAAAAACCAGTGGGCCAACCTCAACCACTGGGGGGCAGACACCAGAAGTAAGAGGAACTACAACCCTGCAGCTAGCAGAAAGGAGACCCCAAACACATTTTGTTTGTAAGTTTACAAACACATTTTGTTTGTAAGTTAAATAAAATGAGAAGACAGAGAAATATGTTGCAGATGAAGGAACAAGGTAAAAACCAACAAGACCAAATAAACGAAGAGGAAATAGGCAGTCTGCCTGAAAAAGAATTCAGAGTAATGATAGTAAAGATAATCCAAAATCTCAGAAATAGAATGGAGAAAATACAAGAAACGTTTAACAAGGTCCTAGAAGAACTAAAGAGCAAACAGTGATGAACAACAAAATAACTGAAATTAAGAATACCCTAGAAGGAATCAATAGCAGAATAACTGAGGTAGAAGGACAGATAAGTGAGTTGGAAGATAGAATGGTGGAGTAGTAACTCCACAGAAGTAGCTGCCACAGAGCAGTTTAAAGAAAAAAGAATGAAAAGTATTGAGGACAGTTTCAGGGACCTCGGGGGCAGCATTAAATGAACAAACATTTGAATTATAAGGGTCCCGAAGAAGAGAAAAAGAAAGTGTCTGAGAATATTTGAAGAGATTATAGTCGAAAACTTCCCCAACATGGGAAAGGAAATAGTCAGTGAAGTCCAGGAAGTGCAGAGAGTCCCATACAGGATAAATCCAAGGAGAAACATGCTGACACAAATATTAATCAAACTATCAAAAATTAAATACAAAGAAAAAAATATTAAAAGCAGCAAGAGAAAAGCAGCAAATAATATACAAGGGCATCCCCATAAAGTTATCAGCTGAACTTTCAGCAGAAACTGTGCAAACCAGAAGGGAGTGTCAGAGTATATTTTAAATGATGAAAGGGAAAAAAACTACAACCAAGATTACTCTACCCAGCAAGGATCTCATTTAGATTTGATGGAGAAATCAAAAGCTTTACAGACAAGCAAAAGTAAGAGAATACAGCACCACCAAATCAGCTCTACAACAAATGCTAAAGGAACTTCTCTAAGTGGGAAACACAAGAAAAGAAAAGAACCTACAAAACCCAAAACAATTAAGAAAATTATAATAGAAACATACATATCAATAATTACCTTAAATGAGAATGGAATAAATGCTCCAACCAAAAGACACAGATTGGCTGAATGGATACAGAAACAAGACTTGTACATATGCTGTCTACAAGAGACCCACTTCAGACCTAGGGACAAATACAGACTGAAAGTGAAAAGATGGAAAAAGTTAGTCCATTCAAATGGAAATCAAAAGAAAGCTGGAGTAGCAATAGTCAAATAAGATAAAATATACTTTAGAATAAAGAATGTTACAAGAGACAAGGCAGGACACTACATAATGATCAAGGGATCCATCCAAGAAGAAAATATAACAATTATAAGTATATATGAACCCAAAATAGGAGCACCGCAATACATAAGGCAAATGTTAACAGCTATAAAAGAGGAAATCAATAGTAACACAATAATAGTGGGGGACCTTAACACTCCACTTACACCAATGGACAGATCATCCAGACAGAATATTAATAAGGAAACACAAGCTTTAAATGACACAATAGGCTAGACAGATTTAATTGATATTTATAGGACATTCAATCCAAACAACGGATTAAACTTTCTTCTCAAGTGGTCACGGAACATTCTCCAGGAGAGATCATACCTTGGATCAGCAATGAAGCCTCAGTAAATTTAGGAAAATTGAAATCATATCAGCGTCTTTCCTAACCACAACACTGTGAGATTAGAAATCAATTACATGAGAAAACTGTAAAAAAAAACACAAACACATGGAAGGTAAACAATATGATACTAATTAACCAAGAGATCACTGAAGAAATCAAAGAGGAAATCAAAAATTACCTAGAGACAAATGGCAACGAAAACACAATGACCCAAAACCTGTGGGATGCAGCAAAAGGAGTTCTAAGAGGGAAATTTATAGCAATACGATCCTACCTCAAGAAACAAGAAAAATCTAAAATAAACAATCTAACCTTACACTTAAAGGCACTAGAGAAATAAGAACAGAAAAGAAAAATAAAAACACCCAAATTAGTAGAAGGAAAGAAATCATAAAAATCAGAGCAGAAATAAATGAAATAGAAAAAAAGAAAATGATAGCAAAGATCAATAAAACTAAAAGCTGGTTCTTTGAGAAGATAAACGAAATTGGTTAACCTCTACAGAGACTCATCAAGAAAAAAGGTAGAGGACTCAAATCAGTAAAATTAGAAATGAAAAAGGATAAGTTACAACTGACACCATAAAAATACAAAGGATCATAAGAGAGTACTACAAGCAACTACATGTGAATAAAATGGACAACCTGGGTGAAATGGACAAATTCTTAGAAAGGTATAACCTTCCAAGACTGAACTAGTAAGAAATAGAAAATATGAACAGACCAATCAAAAGTAATAAAATTGAAACTGTGAGTTTAAATCTTCCAACAAACAGAAGTCCAGGACCAGATGGCTTCACAGGTGAATTCTATCAAACATTTGGAGAAGAGCTAACACCTATCCTTCTCAAACTCTTCCAAAAAATTGCAGAGGAAGAAACCCTTCCAAACTCATTCTAGAAGGCCATCATCACCCTGATTTCAAAATCAGACAAAGATAATGAAAAAAGGAAATTACAGACTAATATCACTGATGCATATAGATGCAAAAATCCTCAACAAAGTACTAGCAAACAGAATCCAACAACACATTAAAAGAATCATACAACATGATGAAGTGGTATTTATTCCAGGGATGCAAGGATTCTTCAATATATGCAAATCAATAAATGTGATACACCATATTAACAAATTGAAGAATAAAAACCATATGATCATTTCCATAGATGCAGAAAAAGATTCTGAGAAAATTCAACACCGATTTACGATAAAAACTTTCCAGAAATGGGCCTAGAGGAAACTACCTCAACATAATAAAGGCCATATATGACAAACCCACAGCAAACATCATTCTCTATAGTGAAAAATTAAAAGAATTTCCTCAAGATCTGGAACATGACAAGGATGTCCACTCTCACCACTACTATTCAACATAGTTTTGGAAGTCCTAGCCACGGCAATCAGAGAAGAAAAAGAAATAAAAGAATACAAATTGTAAAAGAAGAAGTAAAATTGTCATGTTTACAGGTGACATGATACGTTACGTAGAAAATCCTAAAGATGCCAGGAGAAAACTACTAGAGCTTATCAATGAATTTGGCAATGTTGCACGATACAAAATTAATGCACAGAAATCTCTTGCATTCCTATACACTAACAATAGAAGATCAGAAAGAGAAATTAAGGAAACAATACCATTCACCAGTGCAACCAAAAGAATAAAATACCTAGGAATAAACCTACCTAAGAAGGGAAAAGACCTGTACTCAGAAAACTATAAGACACTGATGAAAGAAATCAATGATGACATAAACAGATGGAGAGATATACCATGTTCTTGGATTGGAAGAATCAATCTTTTGAAAATGACTATACGACCCAAAGCAATCTACAGATTCAGTGCCATCCTTATCAAGTTACCAATGGCATTTTTCACAGAAATAGAACAAAAATCTTAAAATTTGTATGGAGAGACAAAAGAGCCCAAATGCCAAAGCAATCTTGAAGAAAAACAAAAAACGGAGCTGGAGGAATCAGACTCCCTGACTTCAGACTATACTATAAAGCTACAGTAATCAAGACATTATGGTACTGGCACAATATCAGAAATATAGATCAATGGAACAGGATAGAAAACCCAGAGATAAATGCAAACACCTATGGTCAATGAATATGACAAAGGAGGCAGGGATATACAGTGGAGAAAAGACGGTCTCTTCAGTAAGTGGTGCTGGGCAACCTGGACAGCTACATGTAAAAGAATGAAATTAGAACACTCCCTAACACCATACACAAAAATAAGCTCAAAATGGATTAAAGACCTAAATGTAAAGCAGGACACTGTAAAACTCTTAGAGGAAAACATAGGAAGAACACTCTTTGACATAAATCACAGCAAGATCTTTTTTGACCCACCTCCTAAAGTAATGGAAATAAAAACAAAAATAAACACACGGAGCCTAATGAAACTTCAAAGCTTTTGCACAACAAAGAAACCATAAGCAAGATGAAAAGACAACCCTCAGAATGGGAGAAATATTTGCAAACTAAGCAATGGATAAAGAATTAATCTCCAAAATATATAAACAGCTCATGCAGCTCAGTATCAAAAAAAACAAAAACCCAATTTAAAAAAAATGGGCAGAAGACCTAAATAGATATTCCTCCAAAGAAAATATACAGATGGCCAAGAGGCACATGAAAAATTGCTCAACACCACTAATTATTAGAGAAATGCAAGTCAAAACTACAATGAGGTATCACCTCACACTGGTTAGAATGGCCATCATCAAAAAATCTACAAACAATAAATGCTGGAGAGTGTGTGGAGAAAAGGGAACCCTCTTGCACTTTTGGTGGGAATGTAAATTGATACAGTCACTATGGAGAACAGTAAGAAGGTTCCTCAAAAAACTAAAAATAGAATTACCATATAACCCAGAAATCCCAATCCTGGGCATATACCCAGAGAAAACCATAATTTAAAAAGACACATACACCCCAATGTTCATAGCAGCACTATTTACAATAGCCAGGTCACGGAAGCAACCTAAATGTCCATTGACAGACGAATGGATAAAGAGGATGTTGTACATACATACAATGGAATATTGCTCAGCCATAAAAAGGAATGAAATTGGGTTATTTGTAGAGACAAGGATGGACCTAGAGACTGTCATACAGAGTGAAGTAAGTCAGAAAGAGAAAAACAAATATCATATATCAATGCATATATGTGGAATCTAGAAAAATGTTACAGATGAACTGTTTTGCAAGGCAGAAATAGAGACACAGATATAGAGAAAAAACGTATGGACACCAAGTGGGGGAAGAGGAGGTGGGATGAAATGGGAGATTGGAATTGACATATATACACTAATATGTATAAAATAGATAACTAATTAGAACCTGCTATATAACACAGGGAACTCCATTTCACTGTACAGTAGGAACTAACACAACATTGTAAAACAACTATACCTCAATTAAAAAATTTTTTTTTAATTAAAAAGTAAATAAATAAATAATTTGAGGACAGGGTAAGTGGAGTGTTCATGTTTAAGAGGCAAAGAATTTCAGTTTGGGAAGAAGAAAACTGTTTAGAGGTGGATCATGGTGATGGTTGTATAACAACAATGTTAATATATTTAATACCAAAGAACTGTACACTTAAAGTGATTGAAATGGTAAGCTTTGTGGTATGTACAATTTACCAAAATAAAAATAATAATAGCAATTAAATACCTAAACAAAAATTGAAAAGACAACCTATGGAATGGGAGAAAATATTTGCAAATGATGCAACAGAAAAGGGCTTAATCTCCAAAATATACAAATAGCTCTACAACTCAAAACAAACAATCCAATCCAAATATGGGCACATGACCTTAATAGACATTTCTCCAAAGAAGAGATACAGATGGCCAGTAGGCACATTAAAAGATGCTCAATGTCACTAATTACTAGAGAAATGCAAATCAAAACTACAATGAGGTACCACCTCACACCAGTTACAATGGCCATCATTAAAAAGTCTACAAATAACAAATGCTGGATAGTGTGTGAGGAAAAGGGAACACACCTACACTGTTGGTGGGAATGTAAGTTGGTATGGCCATCATGGAAAACAGTATGGAGGTTCCTCAGAAAACTAAAATAAAATTACCATATGACCCTACAATTCCATTCCTGCAAATATACCCAGGCTAAACTATAACTCAGAAAGATCCATGTACCCCTATGTTCATAGAAGCACTATTCACAATAGCCAAAACATGGAAACAACCTAAACAAACAACAACAAACAATCCATTGACAGATGAATGGATAAAGATGTGGTACATATATACAATGACATACCACTCAGCCATTAAAAAAAGAATGAAATAATGCCATTTGCAGCAACATGGATGCAACTGGAGACTATCACACTAAATGAATTAAGTCAGAAAGAGAAAGACAAATACCATATGATATTGCTCATATGTGAAATGTAAAATATGGAACAAATGAACCTATCTACAAAACAGAAACAGACTCATAGACATAGAGAACAGACTTGTGGTTGCCAAGGGGGAGGTGGGCAGAGAGAGGCATAGACTGGGAGTTTGGGCTTGGTAGGTGCAAACCATTACATTTAGAATGGATAAACAACAAGGTTCTACTGTGTAGCACAGGGAACTATAATCAGTATCCTGTGATAAACCATAATGGAAAAGAAAAAATAAATAAACTTGAATTTATTTTTGAACTACAAAAAAAAAAAAGAAAGAAATTGACAATAATATAATAATAGTAGGGGACTTTTAACACCCCACTTACATCAACAGAGAAATCATCCAGGCAGAAAATCAATAAGAAAACAGTACTCTTATGTGAAATATTAAACCAGTTGGACTTAATAGATAATTACAGTACATTCCATCAAAAAAATAGAATACACGTTCTTTTCATGTGATGGAACGTTCTCCAGCATAGATCACATGCTAGACCACAACACAAGTCTCATCAAGTTTAAGAGGTTAGAAATTATACCAAGCATTTTTTTCTAACCACAATGATGTGAAACTAGAAATCATTTACAGGAAGAAAAATGGAAAAATGCAAGCACATGGAGACTAAACAACATGCTGCTAAAAAAGCAATTAGCTAATTAAGAAATCAAAGTGGAAATCAGAAAATACTTTGAGACAAATGAAACAAAACTTTCCAAAATCTAGGGGACACAGCAAAAGAAGTTCTAAGAAGGAAGATTTTAGAGGTACAAGCCTACTTCAAGAAACAAGAAAAATCACAAATAAACAGCCTAACATACCATCTAATAGAATCAGAAAAAGTACAGAGCCCAAAGTCAGAAGAAGGAAGGAAGTAATAAAAAACAGGGAGGAAATAAAATAAAGACTAAAAAAGAATAGAAGAGATCAATGACAAAGACCAATTTAAAAAAAAAAAAAGTTTTAAAAATTGATAAGCCTTTAACCAGGCTCATTAATAAAAAAGAGAGAAGACCAAAATAAGCAAAGTAAGAAATGAAGAGGAGAAATTACAACCAATATCACAGAGATACTAAAAATCATAAGAGAATACTACTTATAGCTATATGCCAACAAATTAGATGACCTAGAAGAAATGGATAAATTTCTAGAAACATACTATCTTCTAAGACTGAATCAGGAAGAAGACAATCTGAACAGACCAATCACTAGTTATGAAATTGAATTAATAATCAAAAAACTCGCAGCAAACAAAGTCCAAGACTGGAAGGCTTCACAGGGGAATTCTACCAAATGTATAAGGAAGATTTAACACTGATCTTTCCCAAACTATTCTCAAAGAATTGAAAAGGAGGGAACACTCCCAAATTCATTATACAAGGCCACATTACCCTGATACTAAAACCAGACAAAGACATTACAAAGAAAATAAAATTGCAGGTAAATATCTCTGATGAATAGAGATACAAAAAAATATGTTCCGTCTATACCAACTTTGATAAGAGTTGTTTTCTTTTTTTAATTTTATTTATTTTATTTATTTATTTATTTTATGGCTGTGTTGGGTCTTCGTTTCTGTGCGAGGGCTTTCTCTAGTTGCAGCAAGCGGGGGCCACTCTTCATCGCGGTGCGCAGGCCTCTCACTGTCGCGGCCTCTCTTGTTGCGGAGCACAGGCTCCAGACGCGCAGGCTCAGCAATTGTGGCTCACGGGCCTAGTTGCTCCACGGCATGTGGGATTTTCCTAGACCAGGGCTCGAACCAGTGTCCCCTGCATTGGCAGGCAGATTCTCAACCACTGCGCCACCAGGGAAGCCCCTTGATAAGAGTTTTAATCATGAATGGATGTTGATTTTTTTGTACCTGTTGAGTTGGTCATGTGATTTTTATGCTTTGTTTTGTTAATATGGTGTATCACATTGATTGCTTTGCAGATACTGAAACATCTTTGCATCCCTGGAATAAATCCCACTTGATCATGGTGTATGATCTAAATATATTGCTGAATTCAGTTTGCTAATATTTTATTGAGTATTTCTTGACATTAGTATTTTTTTATTGTCCCTTAATTTGAATTTCTCTGAAGTTTCTTTGTGATTAAATTCAGTTCATGCATTTTGGCAGGAATAACAACTAGCTGCCCATTATTCCATTATTGGTTAGGTTAGCTTTGAAAACTTGGCTAAGATGGAATTCTTCCATTTTCTCCAATGTGGCTACTATTTTTTCCTTTGATATTAGTAGATAATTTCTTGGGAAAAACTTTTTAAATATTTTATCAAATTTTCACTCAAATTTTAACAGCTATTGAGCATTCTTGTGTGAATCAATTATTATGATGATAGCAGCAAAATGATTTTTTAACTTCATTATTTCTTCTGGTTTTACTAATTGACATTCTATTGTGCAGAGTTTTTAAATCTCTGGTGCAGGACTGCATCCTCACCATCAAACCTCTCTCTGAAATATGAAAGAAAACAAAAAAAAAAAGTCATTATTTAGCCTGAAATCTGATTTTTATGGTATTTTCTCTTAAAATATAAAAAGTTCTTCCAATGTAAGGGTAAAGTCTACTAAGCATAATGTTGGTAAAGTATAAATCCAATATGTGTTTAATGTTAAACATTAAATACCAGCATGGTCCCTTTTTAACTCAGTTGTATTTCTCGTGCTCACTGATTAACATGACCTACAATTTTTAAAACACAATAATCACAGTATTTCTGAAAAACAGAAAAACCTGAGTAAAATTATATGTTCTGTAAGATGAGTGCTTGCTAAAGCCCAGAGGGACTTACAGCTGTGTAATTCCCACATTTTACAGATGAGGAAACAAAGTCCCCAAGTGGACAAGTTATTTATACAAGATCACATCAATAATTAATTAACTAAAAAAAAAGAAAAAAGGCCCAGAGCAGAGATCTCCTGCTTTTATATGTTACATTATCTAAAAGGCATGTTAATTAAAAAAATAAAATTTTATAACACAAAATGGTTAAAAAACAAGCTTCCTTATTTCTCTTCAGATAGTTTTGTTAAATCTTTTGAGAGTCAAATAGGAAAAATTATCATGACTAATGACTTTTTGAAAACTGTTAAAATTGCAAAAAGGAGAACACCAAGCTCCCAAAAGCAATGGGATTTTTTCCCAGGAAGCAGGGCTTTCAGAAAAAGAGGTGTGGGGACTTTTCTGTCTCCCAAAGAGATACTGAAATACTCCTCATTCAGCAAGAGAATCAGCCCAGCTGTTCAGGCTGTGTGTTCAGTGGTGTCCATGCCATGTGCTCTTAGTCATGTAGAGACAAGGATAGCTTTCCTGGAAGTGGAGCACAGTACTTTGTTCTCTATCTTCTGATCCACCTACTGTCTCAGCAGCATGAGATGCCTGAAGAACTTACTGCCAGCAGAGTTTATAACCCAGCCTTTCTATCCCTGGTATTCTAAAGTAGACCTCCTAAGAAAGGATTTTGTTTGATGATTTTGCAGTCTTGAGAAATTTTGATTTTTTGAGGT